>NC_083106.1:59324744-59497618 GCF_949774975.1 Lagenorhynchus albirostris | reverse complement strand
CAACAGATTTAATATTTTTGACATATTTTACATCTTTTTTTTTGTGTAGCCCTTAACTGCTTATCGTGGCTATAGATGATATTACCACTTCTGTCTTTTAACCTTCCTACTAACTTTATAAATTGTTGATCTACTACTTTTACTATATGTTTGCCTTTACCAATGAGATTTTTCCTTGTGTAGTTTTCATATTTCTAGGTGTGGTCTTTTCCACTTAGAGAAGTTCCTTGAATATTTCTTTAAAAACCAGTTTAGTGGTACTGCTCTCTTTTAAATTTTGCTTGTCTGTAAAACTCCATCTCTCCTTCAAATTGGAATGTTAGTTTTGCTGAGTAGAATATTCTTGATTGTAGGTTTTTTTCCCTTTCATCACTTTGAATATATCATGCCACTCCCTTTGGACTGCAGATTTTCTGCTGATAAAACCCTAAAAACCCTAGTGGTTTTTTTCTTGCTGCTTTTCAATATTCTCTCCTTATCTTTAATTTTTGCCATTTTCATTATATGTCTTGGTGTGGATTTGTTTGGGTTCATCTTCTTTGGCACTCTGTGCTTCTGGACCTGGATGTCTGTTTCCTTTCCCAGGTTAGAGAAGTTTTCAGCCATTATTTCTTCAAATAAGTTCTCAGCCTCTTTTTCTCTCTCTTTTGTTTCTTGGACCCCTATGTGTGAATGTTAGTATGCTTGATATTGTCTCAGAGGTTTTATTTTTTCACATAATCTTTTCTTTTTTCTGTACAGCTTGGATAATTTCCACTACTCTGTCTTCCAGTTTGCTGATCTGTTCCTCTGTATCATCTGATTGCATGTTGATTCCTTTCAGTTTCTTTTTTATTTCAGTTATTGTATTCTTCATTATCTTAGTGCAAATAAAATTATTTATAATGAGCTTTATGTTATGTTATCTTATTGTGGTAAAACACATAACATAAATTTACTCTCTTACAATTTTTAAGTGTACGTTACAGTATTGTTAACTATTATATATGCAAAATATTGTATAACAGTTCTCTAGTAATTTTTCATCTTGCATAACTGAAATTCTATGCTCACTGAACAACAACTCCCTGTTTTCCCCTCCTATAAACCCTGGAAACCACCATTCTACTTTTTGTTTCTATGATTTGATTATTTTAGGTACATCATATATGTGGAATAATACAGTATTTGTGTTTTTGTGATTGACTTATTTCACTTAGCACAGTGTGCTCAAGTTTCATGTGTGTTGTAGCATATGCCAGGATTTCCTTCTTTTTTAAGGCTGAATGATTTCTCTTTCTCTCTCTCTCTCTGTGTATCACATTTTCTTTATTCATTCATTTGTTGATGAACATTTTGATTTCTTCCACTTCTTAGCTATTGTGAATTATGCTGCAGTGAACACGGATGTGTCAGTATCTCTTTGCGATTCTGTTTTCAATTCTTTTTGATACATATCTAGAAGTTGGATTGCTGGGTCATATGGTAGTTCTATTTTAAATTTTTTTGAGAAACTTCCGTACTGTTTCTGATAGTAACCATATTATTTTACAGTCCCACCAACAGTGTGCAAGGGTTCCATTTTTTTCCACATCCTTACCAACACTTGTTATTTTCTTTTTTTGTTGTTTTGTTTTGCTTTTTAAAAATAGTTGCTATCCTAATGGGTGTTAGATAATAGCTCATTGTGGTTTTTATTTGCATTTCCCTGATGATTGATTAGTGCTGTTGAGCATCTTTTTTATGTACTTCTTTGGCCATTTGTATATCATCATTAAAGGAATTTCTGTTCAAGTCCATTGCCCATTTTAAAATTGAGATTCTGTTGTTGTTATTGAGTTGAAGGAGTTCTTTCTATAGTCTGGATATTAACCCCTTATCTGATATATGGTTTTCAAATATTTTCTCCCATTCCATAAGTTGCCTTTTCATTTTGCTGATTTTTTTCTTTTGTTGTGCAGAAGTTTTAAAGTTTGATGTAGTCCCATTTATCGTGTTTGCTTTTGTTTCCTATGCTTTTGGTATTACTGCACATCCCAGTGTCATGAAGCTTTCCTCCTATGATTTCTTTTAGAGGTTTTATAGTTTCACATCTTACATTTAGGTCTTTAATTCATTTTGAATTAATTTTTGCATATGATGTAAAATAAGGGTTCATCTTCATAGTTTTGTGTGTGGATATCCATTTTTTCCAACATTAGTTGTTGAAGAGACTATCCTTTCTCCATTGTGCAGTCTTGACACCCTTGCTGAAGATCATTTCACCATATATGTGAAGGTTTTCCTGGGATTTCTATTCTTTTCCATTGGCCTATGTGTCTGCCTTTATGATGATACTATACTATTTTGATTACTGCAGCTTTGTAAAATGTTTTGAAATTAGGAAGGATGAGGCCTCCAGATATGTTCTTTTTTCTCAAGTTGTTTTGGATATTTGAGGACCTTTTAGATTCTATATAAATTTTAAGATGATTTTTTAAATTTATGCAAAAAATATTGTCATTGGGACTTTGACAGGGATTACATTGAATTTGTAGATTGTTTTGGGTAGATTGCTTTGGGTAGTAATTTAACAATAGTAAGTCTTCCAGTCCTTGAACATAGGATGCTTTCCATTTATTTGTGTTGTCTTTAATTTCTTTCAGCAATATTTTGTAGTTTTTAGTGTACAAGTTTTTCACCTCTTTGTTAAAGCTTATTCCTATTTTATTATTTTGGATGTTATTTTAAATGGGGTTGCTTCCTTCATTTCTTTTTCGGATATTTCCTTGTTAGTGTATAGAAAGGCAATTGATGGTTGAGTGTTGATTTTGTATTCTGGAGGTTTGTTGAATTTGTTTATTATTTCTAACAGGGTTTTTTATTGTGTGGAAACTTCAGTGTTTTCTCCACCATTACAGTATTACAGTATTCTTTATTTGTTTATATATTACAGTATTCTTTGTTTATATATTTACCTTTACCAGCGAGCTTTATATTTTTGTGTGCTTTCATGTTGCTGTCTAGTGCCCTTTTGCTGCAACTTGCAGGACTTTCTTTAGTATTTCTATAAGGCAGGCTTAGTGATGATGAATACCTCAGCTTTTGTTTACCCAGTGTGGTCTTTATTTCTCCCTCATTTTTAAAGGACAGTGTTGCTGGATAGAGTATTCTTGGTTGGCAGTTAACTTATTTCAGTGGCAGTGCTTTGTATATACCATTCCAGTCCCTTTGGCCTGTAAGGTTTCTCCTGACACCATTTGGTGATAATTTTATGGGAACTCCATTGTAGAGTTACAACTCCATTGTTACTTTTCTCTTGCTGCTTTCAAGATTCTCTCTTTGTCTTTGACTTCTGACAGTGTCTTGGGGTGGGTCTCTCTGGGCATCTTGGTTGTAGTCTTTTAAACTTCTTGAATTTGGATGTCCATCTCCTGCCCCAGATTTAGGGAATTTTTTGGCCATTAGTTCTTCAAATAAGCTCTCTCTCCCACCAGAGTTTTATCTCTTGTCTCTTTTCCTCCTGGAATTCTCATAATGCATATGTTGTTCTATTTTATGCTATCTCATAAATTCTTTAAAATTTCTTCATTGTTTTTTATTTTTTCTCCTTTGACTTAATAATTTTAAAAGACCTGTCCTTGAGTTCACAGTCTTTCCTCTGCTTGAGCAAGTCTTCTGTTGAACTCCTCTACTGATTTTTTTCAATCCAGTTATTGTATTCTTTAGCTCCAGAATTTCTGTCTGGATTTTCTAATAGTTTCTATCTCATGATATTCTCATCTTGTTCATGCATCATTTTTCTGATTTTGTTTAGTTTTCTGTATTCTTTTGTAGATCACTGAGCTTCTTTAAGGCAGTTATTTTGAATTATTTGTCAAGTAGTTCATAGATCTTCATTTATTTGGGGTTGGTTTCTGGAAATTTATTTTGTACCTTTGATTCAGTCATGTTCACCTGCTTCCTTGTGTGAGTTGTGATTTTTAGCTGAGGTTTGTGCATCTGTATGAGCAGCCACCTCCCCCAATCTGTATGGACTGGCTTCATACAGAGGAATACCTTCAATAATCAGCCCACCAAGAGATTCTTGGGGCATCTGAAACCTTTTTGGAGGGATGCTACTACTCTAGACTTGCACATGTAATTTCCTTATTAGCGATAACTGCCAGTTTCTTTTTCCCTAGCTCGTAATATCTTGCTCCCTCTGCTGCCTATCTGTGGTACTGCAGGTTCTCTGGCTCTACAGCAGCAAGATACCCCACTTTACTTTGCCTTAGTAGCCCTCAGGCTTCAAAATATGCCAACTCCCTGCCATTTCCCGCAAACAGGTAGGACAGATAGCGGTCCCTTGGGCACCTCTCTGAAAATGTGGGTGTACAATCCAGTCTTTTCCCTTCATACCAACCTGTGGGAGAAGTCATAAGATGGGCTCCTTCTCCTGTTTGTGCTGAGCTGTGATGGTCTCTACTGTGCTACTGCAGGCCTTCTGGTGCAGCAGCAAGCCACTCCCCTCCACCCCTTCACTTTTGTCAGCCTCTAGGCACCTAGCAAGCAGAAATAATAGCCCTGCAAAAAGCTAGATCATTGAACTTAGGTTCCACTTTTCTTTCCCTTGAAAGAGAAACTGAATCAAACTGAGGTATGCGCTTGGGGAAGGGGCTGTCATATATAAGTTGAAATGGCTCTTCTTACCTGTTTCAATGTGGCTCTTCTCAGCTTTGTGCCCACCTGGGGTACTACAAATTCTTAATTGTTTTCTGAAGTTCTCATAAAAGTATTTTGGTCCATATATTAATTCAGTGTCTCTGTGGGCAAGTGAAGGCTTGTGCTTCCTATTCCACTGTGTTGCTGATGTCACTCCAGCTATAATGAGCATTTGTATCTTAAAATGCTGGATTTCTACAAAATATTTGATGCAAATAAACTTTCTTAAAGTTACTTTTTACGCCAAAATTGAGTGAAATAATTCATCTGTAACTCACAGTTTTTACTTAATAATTAGTTTGCCATTGAGTTTTATACAGGTAAAATATCTTGTTAGAATTTCTTTAAACTTGATTATTCTAGCTCTGTTTGACTTTGAACTTTAATAAGATGAATACTCAAGAGTTATCCATGGAAGAGTATCAGTTTTAAGATTTGTTATTTCTAGATGACAGAATGAAAAAAAGGATCATTGTACAAATGTGAAGGAGCAAATATTCATCAATGGGAGGGAAAAAAGATCTTGATTTAGGATTTGAAATATTACTAATTTAGTTAAAATTGCTAGAGTTCAGCAGCTGTTGGGATTTTGCTCAAGAGAATGAGGGATTTTATACTAGTTATAGGGAAAAGAAAAGAAAGCTATAGAGAAAAACTAAAGATGTAGGATATCTTAGAATATGAACTTATTCTAAAAAAATGGGTTCTATAGTGGTTGAGAAAAAGACTAGATGGTTTGACCAATGTATTTTACCTTCAGTTTATGCCCCGTTATGAACTTATGGCAATTATAGGGTCAATATTTCATTGCTTTTGTCCAAAGGTCATTCATTAAAAGATCTATGGAGAAAAAGGTAGAGTATGGTATTTAGAATGGATTCTAGAGATAAGAACAGAACAAGATGACTTTTTGTATGTACAATAAAGTTACATTTTAGAATAGAATTTTGAATAAAAATGAGCAAACCAATGACATTATAGTTACCTGTAATTATTAAATAAATGTTGGCTCTAATTTTTTAAAGCACCCCCACCCCAATAGATGTATTCTGAATTATAATCTCGGCCCTCCTGAGGAGTAATTCAGTCTTTTCTTCAAATATTTCTAAGGAGTTTCTATGTAAACATCTATAAGCACATTCTGGTATCATTCCAGGTGCATGGAGTGGATTAACAGATTATAAAAAAAGTTTTCCAAAGTGGGTTGTGCATGAAAATCTATTTTGCTTTGAGAAGATAATAGAACTTCCTCAGAAATTTTTTTTTTAGTTTATTCTTTTAAAACAGTTTTTTCGGGGTGTGTGTATAAATTTAAAAATTATCTATAGTAGCACATTAGAGCATAGACTTATTTTAAAAATTAATAAGTATGTTGGGAAACTTTTTACAGCTAAAAGAATGTATTAAATTCAGGTCCATTGAGATACAAGGAATGGAACTTTTAGGTTACATCATGGCAGTGCCCTATTTTTAGCAGCTTTATTGAGGGATAATTTACACACCATAAAATTAACTCTTTGTAAGTATATAATTCAATTATTTTTATTTTATTTTTAATTTTTTTTTATTTGCGGTATGTGGGCCTCTCACTGTTGTGGTCTCTCCCGTTGCGGAGCACAGGCTCTGGACTCGTAGGCTCAGCGGCCATGGCTCACGGGCCCAGCCGCTCCGCGGCATGTGGGATCCTTCCAGACCGGGGCACGAACCCGTGTCCCCTGCATCGGCAGGCGGACTCTCAACCACTGCGCCGCCAGGGAAGCCCAATTCAATGATTTTTAGTAAATTTGTTGACGTGCAGAAAGATCAGAATAAACCAGTCAGAATATTTCCATCACTTTCCAAATTTCTCTAATATCCATTTACAGTCAATCCCTGTTCCCTCTCTTTTCTGTCTCTATAAATATGCCTTTTTGGACATTTCATATAAATTGAATTATATACTATGTAGTCTTTTGCATCTGACATCTTTAATTTATCTTAATGTTTTTGAGGTTCACCCATGTGGTTTTATGTATCCATAGTTCACTCCTTTTTATTGCTTAATAATATTACAGTGTATAGATACACCACATTTTATTCATCTACTCACTAGTTGATGGGCATTTTGATTGTTTCCAGTTTTTGCCTACTATGAATAACATTGCTATGAATATCTCCCTAGAAGTATTTGTGTGAACATAGGTTTTCATTTTCTTGGTTAGATTCCTAGGTGTGGAATTGCTGGGTAGTAGGGTAACTTTATGTTTAACTGTCTAACAGAGTTTGAGTTTCTTCACATCTTTACTAACACCTTGTGTTTTTTTTTGGGGGGGGGTATAGTTGTTTTACAATGTTGTGTTAGTTTCTACTGTACAGCGAAGTGGAGTTCCCTGTGCTATATAGCAGGTTCTTGTTAGTTATCTATTTTATACACATTAGTGTATATACGTCAATCCCAATTTCCCATTTCATCCCACCCCCATCCCCCAACCCCCGCTTTCCCCACTTGGTGTCCATACATTTGTTCTCTACATCTGTGTCTGTATTTCTTCCTTGAAAACCAGTTCATCTGTACCATTTTTCTAGATTCCACATATATGCATTAATATACGATATTTGTTTACCTCTTTCTGACTTACTTCACTCTGTATGACAGTATCTAGGTGGATCCAGGTCTCTGCAAATGACCCAGTGTCGTTCCTTTTTATGGCTGAGTAACATGTACCACATCTTCTTTAGCCATTTATCTGTCGATGGACACTTAAGTGGCTTCCACGTCCTGACTATTATAAATAGTGCTGCAGTGAACATTGTGGTACATGTCTCTTTTTGAATTATGGTTTTCTCAGGGTATATGCCCAGTAGTGGGATTGCTGGGTCATATGGTAGTTCTATTTTTAGTTTCTTAAGGAAACTCCATACTGTTCTCCACAGTGGCTATATCAATTTACATTCCCACCAACAGTGCAAGAGGGTTCCCTTTTTTCCACATCCTCTCCAGCATTTATTGTGTGTAGATTTTCTGATGATGTGCAGTCTAACTGGTGTGAGGTGATAGCTCACTGTAGTTTTGATTTGCATTTCTCTAATAATTAGTGATGTTGAGCAGCTTTTCATGTGGCTCTTGGCCATTTATATGTCTTTTTTGGAGAAATGTCTATTTAGGTCTTCTGTCCATTTTTGGATTGGGTTGTTATTTTTTCGATATTGAGCTGCACGAGCTATTTATATATTTTGGAGATTAATCCTTTGTCCATTGACTCATTTGCAAATATTTTCTCCCATTCTGAGGGTTGTGTTTTCATCTTGTTTATAGTTTCCTTTGCTGTGAAAAAGCTTTTAAATTTCGTTAGGTCCTATTTGTTTATTTTTGTTTTTATTTCCATCACTCTAGGAGGTGGGTCAAAAAGATCTTGCTGTGATTTATGTCAAAGAGTATTCTTCCTGTGTTTTCCTCTAAGAGTTTTATAGTGTCTGGTCTTACATTTAGGCCTTTGATCCATTTTGAGTTTATTTCTGTGCATGGCGTTAGGGAGTGTTCTAATTTCATTCTTTTACAGGTAGCTGTCCAGTTTTCCCAGCACCACTTACTGAAGAGGCTGTCTTTTCTCCATTGTATATCCTTGCCTCCTTTGTCATAGATCACTTGACCATAGGTGTGAGGGTTTATCTCTGGGCTTTCTATCCTTTTCCATTGGTATATATTTCTGTTTTTGTGCCAGTACCATATTGTCTTGATTACTGTACCTTTGTAGTAGTAAGTCAGAGAGTCTGATTCCTCCAGTTCTGTTTATTTTTCTCAACATTGCCTTGGCTATTCAGGGTCTTTTTTGTCTCCATACAAATTTTAAGATTTTTTGTTCTAGTTCTGTAAAAAAAATGCCATTGGTAATCCGATAGGGATTGCATTGAATCTGTAGATTGCTTTGGGTAGTATAATCATTTTCACAGAATTGATTTTTCCAATTCAAGTACATGGTATATCTCTCCATCTGTTTGTGTCATCTTTGACTTCTTTCATCAGTGTCTTATAGTTTTCTGAGTACAGGTCTTTTACCTCCTTAGGTAGGTTTATTCCTAGGTATTTTATACTTTTTGTTGCAATGGTGAATGGGATTGTTTACTTAATTTCTCTTTCTGATCTTTCATTGTTAGTGTATAGGAATGCAAGAGATTTCTGTGCATTAATTTTGTATCCTGCAACTTTACCAAATTCATTCTTTAGTAGTTTTCTGGTGGCATCTTTAGGATTTTCTATGCATAGTATCATGTCCTCTGCGAACAGTGACAGTTTGACTTCTTCTTCTCCAATTTGTATTGCCTTTATTTCTTTTTCTTCTCTGATTGCCATGGCTAGGACTTCCAAAACTCTGTTGAATAATAGTGGTGAGAGTGGACATCCTTTTCTTTTTCCTGATCTTAGAGGAAATGCTTTCACTTTTTCACCATTGAGAATGATGTTAGCTGTGGATTTGTCATATATGGCCTTTATTATGTTGAGGTAGCTTCCCTCTATGCCCAGTTTCTGCAGAGTTTTTATCATAAGTGGGTGTTGAATTTTGTCGAAAGCTTTTTCTGCATCTATTAAGATGATTATATGGTTTTTATTCTTCAATTTGTCAATATGGTGTATCACATTGTTTGATTTGTATATGTTGAAGAATCCTTGCATCCCTGGGATAAATCCTACTTGATCATGGTGTATGATCCTTTTAATGTGTTGTTGGATTCTGTTTGCTAGTATTTTACTGAGGATTTTTGCATCTATATTCATCAGTGATATTGGTCTGTAATTTTCTTTTTTTGTAGTATCTCTGTCTGGTTTTGGTATCAGGGTGATAGTGGCCTTTTAGAATGAGTTTCGGAGTGTTCCTTCCTCTGCAATTTTTGGAAGAGTTTGAGAAGGATGGGTGTTAGCTGTTCTCTAAATGTTTGATAGAATTCACCTGTGAAGCCATCTGGTCCTGGACTTTTGTTTGTTGGAAGATTTTAAATCACAGTTTCAATTTCATTACTTGTGATTGGTCTGTTCATATTTTCTGTATCTTCCTGGTTCAGTACTGGAAGGTTATACCTTTCTAAGAATTTGTCCATTTCTTCCAGATTGTCCACTTTATTGGCATAGAGTTGCTTGTAGTAGTCTCTTACAATGCTTTGTATTTCTGCAGTGTATATTGTAACTTCTCCTTTTCCATTTCTAATTTTATTAATTTGTGTCTTTTCCCTATTTTTTTGATGAATCTCGCTAAAGGTTTATCAATCTTGTTTACCTTCTTAAAGGACCAGCTTTTAGTTTTATTGATCTTTGCTATTGTTTTGTTTCTATTTCATTTATTTCTGCTCTGATCTTTATGTTTTCTTTCCTTTTACTAACTGGGCTTTTTTTGTTCCTTTTTCTCTAGTTCCTTTAGGTGTAGGGTTAAATTGTTTATTTGAGATTTTTCTTGTTTCTTAAGGTAGGATTGTATTGCTATAAACTTCCCTCTTAGAACTGCTTTTGCTGCATCCCATAGGTTTTGGGTCATCGTGTTTTCGTTGTCATTTGTCTCTAGGCATTTTTTGATTTCCTCTTTGATTTCTTTAGTGATCTCTTGGTTATTTAGTAGCCTATTGTTTAGCCTTCATATGTTTGGTTTTTTTTCCCTGTAATTTATTTCTAATCTCATAGCGTTATGGTTGGAAAAGATGCTTGATATGATTTCAATTTTCTTAAATTTACCAAGGTTTGATTTGTGACCCAGGATGTGATTTATGCTGGAGAATATTGTGTGTGCACTTGAGAAGAAAGTTTAATCTGCTTTTTTCTGATGGAATGTCCTATAAATATCAACTAAATCTATCTGGCCTGTTGTGTCATTTAAAGCTTGTGTTTCTTTCTGAATTTTCTGTCCACATGATCTGTCCATTGGTGTAAGTGAGGTGATAAAGTCCCCTACTCTTATTGTGTTACTGTCAATTTCCCCTTTTATGGCTGTTAGCATTTGCCTTATGCATTGAGGTGCTCCTGTGTTGAGTGCATATATATTTATAATTGTTGTATCTTCTTCTTGGATTGTTCCCTTGATCATTATGTAATGTCTTTCCTTGTCTCTTGTAACATTCTTCATTTTAAACTCTATTTTATCTGATATGAGTATTGCTACTCCAGTTTTCTTTTGATTTTCGTTTGCATGGAATATCTTTTTCCATCCCCTCACTTTCAGTTTGTATGTGTACCTAGGTCTTAGTGGGTGTCTTGTAGGCAGCATATATACAGGTGTTGTTTTTGTATCCATTCAGCCAGTATATGTCTTTTGGTTGGAGCATTTAATGCATTCACATTTAAGGTAGTTATCAATATGTATGTTCCTATTACCATTTTATTAATTGTTTGGGGTTTGTTTTTTAGGTCCTTTTCTTCTCTTGTGTTTCCCACTTAGAGAAGTTCCTTTAGAATTTGCTGTAGAGCTGGTTTGGTGATGCTGAATTCTCTTAGCTTTTGCTTGTCTGCCAAGCTTTTGATTTCTCCATCGAATCTGAATGAGATCCTTGCTGGGTAGAGTATTCTTGGTTGTAGCTTCTTCCCTTTCATCACTTTAGATATATTGTACCACTCCCTTCTGGCTTGCAGAGTTTAAGGGAGTGCCCTTGTGTATTATTTGTCATTTTTCTCTTGTTGCTTTTAATAATTTTTCTTTGTCTTTAATTTTGTCAATTTGATTACTATCTGTCTCAGCATGTTTCTCCTTGGGTTTATCCTGCCTGGAACTTTCTGCACTTCCTGGACTTGGGTGACTATTTCCTTTCCCTTGTTAGGGAAATTTTTGACTATAATCTCTTCAGATATTTTCTCGGGTCCTTTCTCTCTCTCTTCTCCTTCTGGGACCCCTATAATGCGAACATTGGGGCATTTAATGTTGTCCCAGAGGTCTCTTAGGCTGTCTTCATTTCTTTTCATTCTTTTTTCTTTATTCGGTTCCATGGCAGTGATTTCCACCATTCTGTCTTCCAGGTCACTTACCCATTCTTCTGCCTAAGTTATTCTGCTATTGGTTCCTTCTAGTGTATATTTCATTTCAGTTATTGTATTGTTCATCTCTGTTTGTTTGTTCTTTAATTCTTCTAGGCCATTGTTAAACATTTCTTGCAGCTTCTCAATCCTTGCCTCCATTCTTTTTTCGAGGTCCTGGATTATCTTCACTATGATTATTCTGAATTCTTTTTCTGGAAGTTTGCCTGTCCCACTTCATTTAGTTGTTTTTCTGGGGTTTTATCTTGTTCCTTCATCTGGGACATAGTCCTCTGCCTTTTCATTTTGTCTATCTGTCTGTGATTGTGGCTTTCGTTCTGCAGGTTGCAGGATTGTTGTTCTTGCTTCTGCTGTCTGCCCTTGGGTGGATGAGGCTATCTAAGAGGCTTGTGCAAGCTTCCTGATGGGAGGGACTGGTGGTGGGTAGAGCTCCTGTTGCTCTGGTGGGCAGAGCTCAGTAAAAGTTTAATATGCTTGTCTGCCGATGGGTGGGGCTGTGTTCCCTCCCTGTTGGTTCTTTGGCCTGAGGCAACCCAGCACTGCAGCCTACAGGCTCTTTGGCGGGGCTAATGATGGACTCTGGGAGGCCTCATACCAATGAGTACTTCCCAGAACTTCTGCTGCCAGTGTCCTTTTCCCCTCCGCAGTGAGCCACAGCCGCCCCTCCGCCTCTGCAGGAGACCCTCTGACACTAGCAGGTAGGTCTGATTCAGTCTCCTATGGGGTCACTGCTCCTTCCCCCTGGGTCCTGGTGTGCACACTATTTTGTGTGTGCCCTCCAAGCGTGGAGTTTCTGTGTCCCCCCAGTCCTGTTGAAGTCCTGCAGTCAAGTCTCACTGGCCTTCAAAGTCCAGTTCTCTGGGGATTCCTCATCCTGTTGCCAGACCCCCAGCTTGGGAAGCCTCACGTGGGGCTCAGAACCTTCACTCCAGTGGGTGGACTTCTGCGGTAGAATTGTTCTCCTGTTTGTGTTTCGCCCACCCAGCAGTTATGGGATTTGATTTTATCATTTGATTTTATCATCTCATTGCAGCTTCTCCTTTGTCTTTGGATGTGGGGTATCTTTTTTGGTGACTTCCAGTGTCTTCCTGTCGATGATTGTTCAGCAGTTAGTTATGATTCCAGTGCTCTTGCAAGAGGGAGTTAGCGCACGTCCTTCTACTCCACCATCTTGAACCAATCACACTTTGTGTTTTCTATCTATTAGATTATAGCTGTTCTAATAGGTGAATAGTGGTATCTAACTGAGGTTTTAACTTGAGTTTCCCTGATGAAAGTCAATATTGATGAGCATATTTTTACACATTTATTAACCATTCACTTATCTTCATTGAAATGTCTTTTTAAATAGTTTGCTCATTTTTGAATTGAGTTGTTTGTCATTATTGAATTCTAAGCATTTTATATATTCTAGATAAAAATCCTTTACAGAAATATGATCTGAAAGTATTTTCTTCAAGTTTGTGACTTGTCTTTTTTATTGTATTAATGGTGTGTTTTGAATGTGAAAAAGTTTTAATTTTAAGGTAGTCCAGTTTATCAACTTTTTCTTTTATGGATTGTGCTTTTGTTGTCATGCCTAAGAACTCTTTGCCTGATTTAATGCACAAAGATTTTATTATATGCTTTCTTCTAAAGAGTTTATAGCATTAGATCTTATTGTTTAGGGTTATAATCCATTTTGAGATCATTTGCGTATATTATGAGGTAAGAGTCTAAGTTGATTTTTGACATATGAATATTCCATTACCATATGTTGAAAAAACTTTCGCTATTGTAATGTCTTGGCATTTTTATTGAAAACCATTTGATCACGAATATATAATTACTTATGGATTCTCAATTCTATTCCGCTGACCTAAATGTCTGTTTTTATACCGATATCATATTGTCTTAATGATTGTAGCTTTGTGGTGTGTTTTGAAATCAGATAATGTAAGTCTGATTTTGTAAAAAAAAAACTTTTTTGTCTATTCCTGGTCCTTCTCATTTCTGTATAAATTTAGGGATTAGCTTGTAAATCTACAAAATAGATTACTTGAATTTCAATAGCAGTTGGGTTGAATCTATAGATCATTTTGAGGAGAATTGTCATTTTAACAATATTGTTTTCAAATTTATGAATGTGGAATATCTCCCTATTTATTTATTCTTCAATTTCTCCAAGCAGTGTTTTGTAGTTTGTTTCATATAATAGACTTTTTAAAAAGAGCAGTTTTAGGTTCATGGCAAAATTGAGAAGAAGGTAGACATACCTCCCTGTCCCCACACATGAATAGCATCTCATGCTCTAAACAACTCCCCTCAGAGTGGTGCATTTGTTGTAATTGATGAACCTACATCGATACATCATTATCACCCACAGTTCATGGTTTACATTTAGGGCTTATTCTTGGTGTTATATATTCTATGCTTTGAACAAATATACAATGACATGTATCCACCATTACAGTATCATATGGAATATTTTCACTGTCCTAAAAATCCTCTATGCTCTGCCTGTTCATCCCTCCCTTTCCTCTAATCCCTGGCAACCACTGATCTTTCTACTGTCTCCATATTTTTTTCAGAATGTCAGGTAGTTGGAGTCATATAGTATGTAGCCATTTTATATTGGTTTCTTTCATTAGCAATATGCATTGAAAGTTCTTCCTTGTCTTTTCAGGGCTTCATAGTTCATTTATTTTCAGCACTGAATAAAATTACATTGTCTGGATGTACTACAGTTTATTTATCCATTCACCTACTGAAGAACCTCTTGGTCACTTCTAAGGTTAGGCACTTAGAAATAAAACTTCTATAAACATCTGTGTGCAGGTTTTTTAGTGGACATACATTTTCAGATCCTTCAGGTAAATACCAGGGAGTGCGATTGCTGGATTGTATGGTAAGAGTATATTTAGTTTTTTAAGAAACCACCAAATTATCTTCCAAAGTGGCTGAACCATTTTCCCTTCCCACCAGCAATGAATGAGGGTTCCTGTTGCTCTACAATCCCACCAGCACTTGGTGGTGTTAGTGTTCTGCATTTTGGCTATTCTAAAGGTGTGTAGTTATAGCTCGTTGTTGTTTTAATTTGCATTTCCCTGATGATGTATAATGTAGAGCATCTTTTTGTATGCTTATTTGCCATCTGTATGTCTTCTTTGGTGAGGTATCTGTTAAAAAGTCTTTGGCCCAGTTTTTGAGTTTTTTGCTTTCTTATTGTTGAGCTTTAAGAATTCTTTGTATATTTGGATAATAATCTTTTATCAAATATACCTTTTGCAAATATTTTCTCTCAGTCACAGAGCAGACACTTTTAATTTGAACGAAGTCCAGCTTATGAATTCTTTCTTTTGTGGATTGTGCATTTGGTGTTGTATCTAAAAAGTCCCCAACCTAAGGTCTTCTAGATTTTCTCCTATGTTATCTTTTAGGCATTTAATAGTTTCGTGTTTTACATTTAGTCTATGATCTATTTTGGTTTAATTTTTGTGTATTTTGAAGGTTTTATTGTCTGTCTAGACTTTTTTCCCCCTATGGATGTCCAAGTGTTCCAGCCACATTTGTTGAAAAGACTGCCTTTGCTCTGTTGAACTGCCTTTACTCTCTTGTCAAAGATCAGTTGACTATATTTATATGTGAAGGATTGGTATTGTTTCTTCATTAAATATGTTAGAATTAATCAGTGAAGCTGTTTTTTACTTTTTTAAATAAATAAGATTTTATTAAACTCTTGTTTACCTCCCAGTAATGGCTTCACATTAAATTTAGAATAAATTAGAAATAAATAGAAAGGAATTTCCAATTCCTTACCATGGTCTATAAGGACCAATGTATAGGGACACTGTCTACATCTGACTTCACCATATAACACTTTCTTACTTGCATACTATGCTATATACAACATAGGTCTTTTTATGAATCTTAAGCACTCTAGTATTAGGGGCTTTTCACTTGAAGTTCCTTCTATTGCTATTTCTTTCTCATCAGTTATATCTTAGCTCAAATGTAATTGTCTCATAGCATTCTCAGTCCAATCACCTTCATTGCTACTCCAGTGACTCTCTACCCTCTTATTTTTTCCCAGAACTGTTTACTATTTGAAATTCTTATTTATTTATTTGTATGTCTAGATTTATTTTTTGTCTCTTCTCCCTTAAACATATGCTCTGTAAAGACAGCTACCTGGCCGTTCTCATTCATTTCTATCTCCCTTGACTTAGCACAGTGTCTACCACTTAGTCAAACCTCAATCATTATTTGTGAAATAAATGAATAAAATGATTATCTCAGGGTCTTGCTTGAATTTTAGAAAGAATTAGATAGTATGCTCTTTTTTGATTACCCTTAATTAAAACCTTTAAAAATAGATAAAAACAATTTGATAAGCAGAAATCATTAGAGATCCATTTTCTTTGGTAAATAGCATTAACAAAAATGCAGTTTCAGTGTTTTCAACATTCTATTGCTCATATGAGGAATAAGAAATCATAGAATTGGTTGGGATCTTCAGATTCAATCCCTTCTTCCCCAAAATGAAACTAATTGAACATATATTTCCCTGTGTTCATTTTAAAGATCTCAAGAGATAAATATTCCATAAAACAATCTTGTGGTGTTAGTAACCGTAAGCACCTTGAAGCTAACGTTTTCTTTCTTATATTTTTCACTTGTTTAAATATATCAGCCTCTAATGGAAGATACAAGGCAATTCTCATCTTTCTAATGAAAAGATTCCCCTGAAGTTTTGGCTGACTTAAAATTTTAAACTTCTAGGAATATAGATGAAATTGTGTTATATACTTATAAAATTTTATTTAGAAATTTAATTTCTATTTTTCCATGAAAATAATAGTTAATAAATGTTGCTTTTTTTCCATTCTCACATGTCATGGAATTATTGTACTCAGATTTATTTATCTTGGTGAACTCAGTAATCTACCACTTCAGTGTCTTTATCAAAACTTCAACCTATTTTTTGAGTCATCTAATGCCGCTTTCCATCTAATAGATTTCCAAAGTACATAATCTTACTTTAAAAGTAGTTTGAGATACAGCAGTTTTGCAATCAGCATATGGTAGTCTCTAAAATTCTATTCAAGCTACTAGTAATTATTTATATGACATTATAAAAGTTCTTATTTCTACTCACTTTATTTACTATATGTTTGTTAATACACTCCCCTTTGTATATGTGAGTGTTGCTTTTGTTTTGATAACATGATCTTTAAAAAGCTTGTTTCCATAGCCATACATCTGTTAAAATTAGGAGATCCCACTCCAGGTATAATTACTGAATCTGTATTTAATGTTTTGTATCTTTTTATTGTTTTTATTTGTTTAATCAGTCCCATGAGTCGACATATTTAAGCATCCCAAATTAGCATAGATTATAAGCTAATGCATCTTTTTCAAATAACACTTGGTTGTTTAAATAAACAATAAGAGTGCCCTTTTATGTCAAATATTCTGAAAGCCCTCAACTATAGTGTAACTTTCTTTTTCTTTTAAGGGATCATTTAGGTGAGAAATCATGTTTTGAATTTTGCCAGATAAGGATTATAAAGAATTTTTTCTTGTCCTCTATTTTTCAAACTTCCAGCAATAGAAGTTTTTTCTCCCCTCAGTTTAGTGCAAATTTTTCTCTCCTATCTGCTTTTGAAATTTGTACATAAATAATCATTTTATTTTACCTGATTACTTATTTTTCTGTTAACCATCACCATAAAGAAAGATTCCTAATTGGTTGTACGTTTTTGGAGTGAATTTGAACACTATGTGCTTTGCGAGAATGTAAGGTCTGTGAGTGTTGATTTATTTTTTAAAAATGAATAAGAGCAGGTCAGTGACTCATTGTTTTAACAATAAAGTATGTATTTGACCTATTATGATTAGTTTTGCATTTTTAGATGTGTAACTCAAATTTTAGTTAAACAGAAAATTTTAATAACTTTATAATTATAAAATATTATTGTTAACAAATCTTTAAGATACATAGGTCATATGTAATGCCCGTATCAGAAGTTATAGTATAGTGGTTAAAATATGACTTTGGAGCAAGATTGCCTGGGTTTAAATCCTGATTCTTCTTTTACAAGCCACGCAATTTTTGAGAAAGTCTTGTGTGTCCCAATATCCTCACATATAAAATGAGGGTGATGAAATAGTACTAACTTTATAGAATTATTGTAAGGATTAGATAAGTAATTTGACAGACACTTAGAAAATGTCTGCTCATAGCAAGCATTATGTGTTTGCTATTGTTATTATAATCAATAATAGCAGTAAAATGTCCAGCAGCAGAACTTAGTCTTAACACCAACCTATCAAATTGTGGTTCATTTTTACCTATCAAACTGCTTTAATTCAAAATATATTTAACTACTATTTGTTAACTATCTTTAGGTGAGAAATGCTTTCCTGCCAATTAGATGTTTATCATTCATTGACAGCTCTGTTTGACAGAAATCAAATTAACTACAAATAAGACTAAATGTGATAGGAAGGAAGCCAGTGTTTATTGATCATGTGCTTAGCATTGTGCTAAGAATTCCTTAATCTCTTTTTATTTAATTCCAAACTCTTCTGAATAGGCATTACAATTCTAACTAAGTTATCCAACTAAGCTTTAGCTAGTTTAGGGTGGTGCTTCTCAGACCTGAATGTGCTGATGAGTTACCTGGGGACCTTGCTCAAGTGCAGATTCTGAATCAGTAGGTTTGTGGTTGGCCTGAGGGTCTGCATTTCTAACAAACTCTTAGGTTTTGCCAGTATTGCTTATCTCAGACTACACTCTGAGCAGCAGCGGCTTAGATCATAAAGAAACATCCCATGCAATGTTTAATAATATGCATCTGAAGGTTAAGCTAGTTTAGAGCATGATGTGACCATTGCTTGGAATCTGTACTGATTATTCATTGCTGCCTCCTGCATTTAACTTTGTGTGCTGAGTTTAATTCATGGTGGACTGATTATCTTTACTGCCTTATAGGAGATTTGTGGCCGTATTGATGGTAGCTAGATTTGAACCTGTGTATACTCATGTATGTTCTTTAGAAAGCCTTGTTCCTGGTGTCTCAAGGAATCCATTTTCAGGGGTTGTTGTGAAATCTTTCTTTTGACCTAGTGTACACACAGTTTCAACGTTCTAAGTGGTGAATTAAATATTTGATATTTGAAAAAAATCATCTTTGACGTTAAATTTTAGGAGCTCCCTTCCTCCCCCCAAACCAATCAAGTAGAACAATTAGAATACAGTGGTAGATTTAGATGTAATTGAAGATAGTCTAGTGCTCTGGCAATTTCAAAGATATTTTTAAATGCCTATTCCAGGATGTTTATTTTCTGCCATTCTCCTTCCCTCCCCCTCCATCCTCAGCTACACTTCTGTGGTGGTCTTCTATAGTAGAGGAAGGGAAAACAAACTGGAGTGAGGAAGGATATAAAGGACCAGTACTTAAAAGAACATTTTTAAATTCTAGGCATATTTTTAATGGAAAATTTTATTGAGATAATTGTAGGTTCACATGCAGTTGTAAGAAATAACACATCGAGATCCATTTACATTGGGGAAATAAATGAAGATCACCCAAATGGGAACAGATAGAGGCTATTCAATCCAAGCTTGCTATAGCAAGGAGCCAGCCACCATCACTTGCATTCAGTAGAGATTCAAAGGCAGGCAGGGGAGTAGGGAAGCTTTATAGTGGAAAAAAGGGAAAGCCTCAGATGTGTTCTGACTAGAGGTTGTTGGCATGAGGAAACTGGATGTTGGCTAACTAGAAATGAGCCATCTTGGATGATTGGTTTGGAGAGCATATCTGACTTTCTCTAGTTGATCCTGAGTTGAAAGGGTGGCAGGAAATAGGGGAACTGGCAGTTACTGAATGAATCCTGACTGTTTTGGGCCAATTGCTGCAGAGGTTTGGCTTCCCAAGATGGTTGCTCCAGAGTTTATGAATCAGAGTACTATCATCTTGTATGGTCTTGCCATTATCTCCTTGTATATGCAGACCCTCAACACTAACAAATTTCCCACAGTGTTAACATTTTTGCCAAACTATAGTATAATAGCACAACCAGGATATTGACACTGTTGCAATCTACTGATCTTATTCAGATTTCTCCAGTTTTATTTGTGTGTGTGTGTGTGTGTGTGTGTGTGTACATTTAGTTCTACACAATATTATCATGTGTGTAAGTTAATGTATCTACCACCACAGAAAAGATACTGAACAGGACAGTTTCATTACCACAAGGATCTCTTGTGTTGCCCTTTTATAATGACACCAGCTTCTTTCTCATCTCTAATCCCTTGCAACCACTTATCGGTTCTTTGTTTGTAAAATTCTGTCATTTCAGAAATGTTATATAATATAAATGGAATTATACAGTATGTGACCTTTTGGGATTGCTTTTTTCAGTCAGCTTAATCCTCTGGAGATTCCTTGTTTTCTTTTAAAACCATTTTAGTTACTCATATAATACATGAATAAATTCTTATGAAACATTAAAATAGTAAAAATAAGTTTAAATATTTCTTTAACTAAAAACACTCTCAAGTCTAGGCTCCCCCTTGAGATAATTATTTATTTAGTCATTCTCTTATTGAGGTCATATATGTATATATATCCCTTCCCCCCCCCAAAATTTCTGGTACTATAAAAAAGCTACAGTGGACATCCTTGTACATGCCGCCTTGTTTTCATCTGCCAATTTTTCTCTGTGTTTGACACCTAAAAGTGGGATTGTTGGGTAATAGCAAATGTACCCAAGTTTGAGTAGATATAGCCAAATTTTCCTTTAAATTTGATGTACCCATTTATATGCCTACTAGTGGTACCCCAAAATGACTATTCCCTCAGATTATCCAATGTCTAATAGATTTAGAACTTCAATTTTTTTTTTGGACAACCTTATGAGTGAAGAATGTATCTCATTTTT
The DNA here is from genome assembly GCF_949774975.1 of Lagenorhynchus albirostris. Classification (NCBI taxonomy): domain Eukaryota; kingdom Metazoa; phylum Chordata; class Mammalia; order Artiodactyla; family Delphinidae; genus Lagenorhynchus; species Lagenorhynchus albirostris. The sequence goes on along the minus strand of NC_083106.1, from coordinate 59,477,040 downwards.
GTTTTAATTTATATTTCCCTGGTTACCAATGAGGGTAAGTATCTTTTAAAAAACATTTATTGTAGTTATTTGCACTATTTTTAATTCCTGTTTTGTGGTGTTCTCTTCATGTTCTTGTTTCATTTTTATATTAGGTTAGTTTTGTTTTTCTTCTTGATTTAGAAGAGTGTTTAAAAACAATTTATTCTGGATATAATCCACTGTTTGTTGTTTACACACACAGTTGCATTCTATAGCTAATTTCTTAACATTGCATATGTTAACTGTTTGACATTTTAAATTTGGTGTTCACTTTATCACTTTATCTCTTTTTGTGTCTTTTTAAGGAAGGTTTTCCTACCTCTCATTTATAAACCTTCTGTTTTCTCAAAGTTTTGTGTTTCATAAGCTTTGGGGTAGGTTTTCCCATATTCATGTTCTAGTTCAAGCATACTCTGGTTAGGGTGGCTTCTTAGCTATGGTGTCTTCTTGATCTTTTCAGCTGAAGTATCTGTCTTGGTTTTGACCACCTCTAAGAGGTTACATATATTCATTGTCAAGATGAGCAAGTTACCTTATATTCCATGCCAGTCTCATTTCTGATTCACGTGGACAGCTCTGCCTTCAGAAAAGCCTGGTAACATTGAAAGTACATACAATTCCAAATACAGAATTTTAAACATATAGGATATGTGAATAGTAAATTTTTGAGTAAGGTAAACTCCCAAACATCCATATAGATTTTAATTCCTCTCAAGACAGATCAACAAATCCAAATATGATGATTCTACATATAGATGATTTTGAGCTATCCCCTTAAAACCAACTTGCTATCTATTTTCTGTAGAAATGAAAGATTTCATGACTTTTACAGTAAATGTTACATAAAGAAAAATTTACCCCATGGTTCTTGGCCAAATATGTGGGGTCAGATGGAAAATCTTTAGCAGATCCCCAGAGTTTAGTAGTATGAAAGTTTTAGTTTACTAATAAAAGTTTAAATTTATTTAAATTTCAAATAGATTGTGTTATTTGAAGAGATAGGATAATGGCAAAAAGGAATATAATAACCTTGAGATTTTTAAATATTGGTTTTGGAAACACTTCACACTGAAATCATTCAATATAATAATTAGTTGATCCAGTTTTTCTTCCTAATGTATTTATTATTCTTTTTTAAATTTAATTTTATTTATTTTTTATACAGCAGGTCCTTATTAGTTATCCATTTTATACATATTAGTGTATATATGTCAATCCCAGTCTCCCAATTCATCCCACCCCCACCCCCACCCTCCTACCACTTTCCCCCCTTGGTGTTTGTTCTCTACATCTGTGTCTCTATTTATGCCCTGCAAACCGGTTCATCTGTACCATTTTTCTAGGTTCCACATATATGTGTTAATGTACGATACTTGTTTTTCTCTTTCTGACTTACTTCACTCTGTATGGCAGTCTCTAGATCCATCCACGTCTCTACAAATGACCCAATTTCATTCCTTTTTATGGCTGAGTAATATTCCATTGTATATATGTACCACATCTTCCTCATCTATTTGTCTGTCGATGGGCATTTAGGTCGCTTCTGTGGCCAGATTATTGTAAACAGTGCTGCATTGAACATTGGGGTGCATGTGTCTTTTTGAATTATGGTTTTCTCTGGGTATATGCCCAGTAGTGGGATTGCTGGGTCATATGGTAATTCTATTTTTAGTTTTTTAAGGAACCTCCATACTGTTCTCCATAGTGGCTGTATCAATTTACATTCCCCCCAACAGTGCAAGAGGGTTCCCTTTTCTCCACAGCCTCTCCAGCATTTGTTGTTTGGAGATTTTCTGATGATGCCCATTCTAACTGGTGTGAGGTGATAACTCACTGTAGTTTTGATTTGCATTTCTCTAATAATTAGTGATGTTGAGCAGCTTTTCATGTGCTTCTTGGCCATCTGTATGTCTTCTTTGGAGAAATGTCTATTTAGGTCTTCTGTCCATTCTTTGATTGGGTTGTTTCTTTTTTTAATGTTGAGCTGCATGAGCTGTTTATATATTTTGGAGATGAATCCTTTTTCCGTTGATTCGTTTGCAAATATTTTCTCCCATGATGAGTGTTGTCTTTTCGTCTTGTTTATGGTTTCCTTTGCTGTGCAAAAGCTTTTAAGTTTCATTAGGTCCCGTTTGTTTATTTTTGTTTTTATTTCCATTACTCTAGGAGGTAGATCAGAAAAGATCTTGCTGTGATTTATGTCAAAGAGTGTTCTTCCTATGTTTTCCTCTAAGAGTTTTATAGCGCCCAGTCTTTAAGGAACGGGGGGAGCAGCTGAGAAGAGTGAAACAAAGAAGAAAGGAATGACAAGCTAGGGGTGTGTTATTAAGCTGACTTTCACTGTGAGTATTTAGGGCTCCATTCTGCTAGAGAATCTGGAGGAGCCCTGTAGAACATACATCAGAATTATACATCTAAAGGATAAAAAAGGGGAGCATTTATCCCTTTTTTTCCATCTCCCATTGCTCAAGAGTTGCTTGAGCAATGCAGGTGTTAATTCCTGCATTTCCAAGTTTAGTTGAATAGATGCCAACATGGGGTCACAGCAGAGAAGTTTGATTGCAGAAAGCAAGAGAACAGGCTGGCTTCATGTGTATTGATCTGTCAGTGTTCTGTGCAGCCACTGGGGCCAATACCTTGAAGGTCCTAATGCTTTGTTTAATGCTGTGCTCTCACTGTTTTGAAATTCGTAATTACTTCTGAACAAGAGACCTCATGTTTTCATTTTCTGCTGGGCTTTGCGGATTATCTAGCCAGTCTTGCTAGAGCACACAGTAGCCCTGAAGTGAGGGGCTACAGGGTCATACCTGAAGGCAGCTGGCTGCCACAGCAAAAGTTGGAGAAAAAAGTTAGCTAGGAGGATGTGAAGTGAGGCCTAAGAGGTATCCAATACATATTTTATGTAGTGTATCTATATCTAAGTGTCTGTGTTGCTACTCATGGTGTATTAAGCAGTGATGATCCAGCAAAGACTGCAGAGGGAAGTACAAAGCTTGTTCTTCCAAATCTATCCAGGGTATGTAAGCTTGGGGCCTCTCTGCTTAGAGCAGTCCCTGAGGGCAACTCTGCAGGCTAGATTCAGTCCTGATGACCACAGTGTGCTGCTCATTCCAATTAAATACAAAAATGAGGTCACAAGGTTTTTGAATAAGCTGTCATTCCCCTGTATCTCCCAGTTTTGACTTGCAGGGCTTATCTCAACATCTGCTTGAGAGAGTCCACCAATGTGGGGAAGCCTGTTCAGACTGGTAGGCTGGAAAGAACACTTTTCTTTGCCTGTTTTCTCTCCTCCAATGTGGTGATTGCTGCTTCAGCCCTGGGCTTTGAGGAAAGAAGGGAAGTGCATCAACAGGAAGTGATTTAAGCTGTTTCCCAGTAAATATGTCCTTCCTATAACATATTCCTCCTACCTCATGCACATTATAAGGGACCTAAAGGAAAAGGTGAAAAGGGGTCTCTGTGTGGGCGTATAATCTGAAAGGCTCTGTCTTCTATCCTATAATATTTTTACTGGGCAAACAATTTTGTGAGCTTTTAAATATCCAGGAACTGGAAGTGTTTTGATTGGTTCTAAGGTAAATTTTTAGTTTCTTAGAATCCATGGAAGAAAAGACTAGAAGGAACGAAGCAAAAGGAAAATATTTTCTTTTCTTTTTAAGTGAGAATTGCCCCACAAGTTAGAGATATGTCAAATATTATTTCTGTTTTATGGTCAGGAAAACTAATGTAATGCAGAGAGGGGTACTAACTTCTTCTATTAGAACCATCTAGCAAGCTAAATATGAGCATGAACCCTGCTTGGTATTTTGCTCGATGAGTTGGCAACATTATTTTTAGAATCTCAATTTATACTGGAAATCTAAAGACAGTCATTATCACTTCCTTTTCTCCTCCATTTTTTTAAAGTGTGCAGTTATGAAGAAATGGGAATGACAAATGATAATTGTTTAGGCCTAAAGAACAATGGATACCAAAAATTTCTTTTTCAGTCAAAAGAGTGAAACATTTGGTCAGATTATGGAAATAGTTGTCATTGAAATGTTTGTTTTGTAAATGTCTCCAGTTGTTTACATGTATTCAGGTTAAAAGTAAATCACTGTGAAGAGAAAGGTCAAAGGATTTAATAAGATTTTGTTCATGTTAATAGGTACAAACCATGTGTTTAGATACATACAGAGGGTGCAAATACAAATGTTTCTATGTGTGCAGACATATAAATAAAAATTGGAATGATTCAAGTTTATGGATATGAGAGGTTATTATTTTTTTGTTTTTGTTGTTTCTTCTCCAAAGAGGCTACACTCAGCTGAACACTGGATTTTTCTTTGTGTCACCACTGTAAATTAACTTATTGTGATGATTTCCAAGAAAACTGATGACAAATTATTTTTGAAAAATGTGGATACATTCATCATCATCAGCTGTGATCAGCTGCAGTGAAGATGTCCTTTGAAAATGAAGTGTTCTAAATTAAGATGCTTAAAAAGTACAAATAACAAAACCCAAGTGAGCAAAACACCCAGCCTTTCAAAGTTGGTATGTGAATGTGTCCATTTTTAATGAGGAAAATGAGGTCAGCATCAGTTGGGGACTTTCAGAAGAACACAGTGTACTGTACCAATTAGTGACTTCTCAGGAGGCCACAGTGACACAGTTCTTCATCCTGCTGCCAGGTGGCGCTGTGCGGCAGTAGGTGCAGTAGTTGCAAGGCATGAAACGTTTGCTCCTGACCTGACTATTTAATTGTGCTGCTGACCCTGGTAACTGATTCTATTAGAAGTGTGAAAATAAACTTATTTTACAAATGTCTAAATTATCTCTATATAAGTATCCTTAAACAAGTCTTATTCTTCACTTTTGGTGAGAAGCTTCAGTGCTTAGAGAATGCATCTTAAGACTGGATAAAAGTCTCATGGTTTCCAGAACGCACTAACCTCTTTCATTATAACTGGTGCCTCATGCTTTGAATATAAATAAAGCAGTATTAAAAATAAAACTCGGGCTTCCCTGGTGGCGCAGTGGTTGAGAGTCCGCCTGCCGATGCAGGGGACGAGGGTTCGTGCCACGGCCCGGGAGGATCCCACATGCCGTGGAGCGGCTGGGCCCGTGAGCCATGGCCGCCGGGCTTGCGCGTCCGGAGCCTGTGCTCTGCGGCGGGAGGGGCCACAGCGATGAGAGGCCCGCGTACCGCAAATAAATAAATAAATAAATAAAAAGTAAAACTCTTTTGTTGCCAGTAGAGTGCTTTTTACTTTGGAATAGTCAGAATAGAAGGAATTTGAAGGTGATGAATAGAGGAAGTATCATAGCATTAGTTTAACATATGGTAAGCACATACTTAAAATCATTTTTTGAAAAGAAGAACTTCCTATAGCACTTTTTTTTTTTCTTTAGAGTGAGTATACTTTTTGCCCATTTCCCCCCCTCAACGACAATTATCATCATTCTTAAAATGGTCAAATTTCTGGTTACTTTTTTTTTTAATTTTGAGTTTTTTATTTTTTATTTTTTTTCACTTTCAGCATGATGTAATTTGGTGCTTTTTTCTTTGTTATTATAATGACCTGACTTCAAAATCACTCTTAGATTAATTTTCAGACAGGAAGTCTCCAAAACTAGTGCAGGTGGCATACGTCAGGTCCAAAATCATTTTAAATGTTGGACTTTTACAATTGCGAATTTAAATCTCCAAATTGTGTAAATGTATAAGGTAAATGTGTTCTTCAAATATGAAACACCTATCAGAAATATGAGTCAGTGTTAGTGTTTAGATTTTTCAAGAGATAGCATCTAAAAGATGTGATCATTTTGCAATCTCTGGATAAAGGACAGTTTTTTTGGTTGTCAGCCTTTTCGTCTCTTCATGTTGGGCATCTAGGTACTACAGAGATTAACAAAACAGTTTAATTTTTGGATGTATCTTGATTGTACTGATATTTATGAAGCTCTATAGTTTATGAAGGAAATTCCAAAGGGGGGCATATTTAGTGGTAATTATTAAATTTTCCATGTAAAACTTATTATGACAGTATAAAGAAATCAGAGAAGTGTAAATCCCAAATTGTGAATTAGTTTTGTAGTGTTTGCAAAGGGAAATGTTTTTGTTGAATGTTAATTGAAAGGATCATATTTCTTAGGGTAGTTCTTACTGAAAATTCACACTATACCAGCAGTAAAATCAAATAGAGGTTGGACAAGAGCCGTGGCTTCAAGGAGATTTTAGTTCAGTGAATGACAGAAAATTCTAATTCAAGAGGAATGCACAGAAATAAAGGATGCTTATTGCAGTTATTGAAAACAGCATAAATATATTAGAATAGAAGAGGAGTTCAATAAAGTACTGACAAATCCCTATGATATACCAGTTAAAATATATGTTTTCAAGAATATATAATGTTATGGACATATGTTCACCATTTATAATTGGGAATAAGTGTAGAATATAACAATTTTATATGAAATAATTGTAAAATATGTATTTAAAATATTTTAAAGAATTTCTACCAAATATTAAAAACAATGATTTCTGGATAGTGGGATTATGAATAATTTTTTTCTTTCTGTACTCTGAAAAGTTTCTTCAATACTTGTACTATTTTTATAACATGAAAAAATGCATTTTACTTTAAAACAGAAACTTACATAAAGATCATATGATAGTATTAATTTAGGTTAAAAAGTATTTACATAAACAGTTTATTATCAGTATATTTTACGAAATGAATGAAAAATCAGGTTCTTTCCAATATTACTGATTATTATCTCCCCATTGCTCCCAAACCCAGGGCTAAATTTTTCATGGTGCAATATCTAACTCATTCTATTTCTTTTTTTAAAAAATTAATTAATTAATTTTTGGCTACATTGGGCCTTCGTTGTGGTGCACGGGCTTCTCATTGCGGTGGCTTCTCTTGTTGTGGAGCATAGGCTCTAGGCACACGGGCTTCAGTAGTTGTGGTACGTGGGCTCAGTAGTTGTGGCTTGTGGGCTTTAGAGCGGAGGCTTAGTAGTTGTGGCGCATGGGCTTAGTTGCTCCGCAGCATGTGGGATCTTCCTGGACCAGGGCTGGAACCCATGACCCCCACGTTGGTAGGCGGGTTCTTAACCACTGCGCCACCAGGGAAGCCCTAACTCATTCTAGTTTCTATAATCAGACTTTTAAAAAACTCTTTAGTTGTAATAAACTTGATTGTTTTGAAAAATAAATACCTTGTACCTAGTCTTAGATGAAAGCTTAATTTTGTCTTCATCATAAGCACTGCTTTATAATATATAGGTGAAGAAGAGAAGATAGGCATGAATAAATGTGGCTAAAGAAATCCCATTACACAGTGGCTTCTAGGCTTGGTTTTGTGACTGATTGATGTCATTTACTGAGCTCTTATTGTGTGTCAGGCATTGTGATAATAGCATTTTAAATACTTTATCTTGATTCATATAAAACACTCATGTGCTCAGTATTATTATTTCCATTTTACAGACAAGTAACTGAGGCTCAGAAAGCTAATGGTTTATCCAAAGTCACACAACTAGTTAACTGCAAAGGTGGATCTGAAATTATCTCTTTTAAATTTAAAATCTATTCTCTCCTGTCTAAATGTAAATCAATTCGTTATTTGACCATACAGACAAATTACTTTCTGGGATTCAGTTATTTTCTCATCTTTAAATTGCAGGACTTCTGCAAGATTGGAGGGGGCTCAAAGTTTTCCTGATAAAGAGCTACTTTTAATATTTCCAAAATCTTATTTTGTATTTGGGACCAAACAAGAAAGGGTCCAAGATGCTTAGGGTGGAAACAGCTTGGAAATTGAAGAGATGTACCTTGTAAATTGCTGGTAGATGGGAATTGACTGTGTCTGGGACTTCTCGGTTCTCCAAGGGACTATATAACAATAATAGTTTGTGATTCTAAATGTAAATTTTTCTGGCCAAATTATATGCTAATTAGCCTTATAATTAAAAGATATGTGTAAGGTCAGTTTTTTTTTTTAATATTTATCTATTTATTTATTTATTTATTTATGGCTCCCTTGGGTCTTTGTTGCTGTGTGAGGGCTTTCTCTAGTTGCCATGAGCAGCGGCTACTCTTCGTTGTGGTACGCAGGCTTCTCATTGTGGTGGCTTCTCTTGTTGCGGAGCATGGGCTCTAGGCACACAGGCTTCAGTAGTTGTGGCACGTGGGCTCAGTATTTGTGGCTCGCGGGTTTAGGTGCTCCGCGGCATGTGGGATCTTCCCGGACCAGGGCTCGAACCGGTGTCCCCTGCCAGGCAGATTCTTAACTACTGTGCCACCAGGGAAGCCCCTGTAAGGTCAGTTTTAAAGGGAGTCTATAAATAGGATATAGCAGTAGTGTGAAAGATTTTGTTGCAGCTGGGTAAGGGCAGAATGGCTTATTTGTTACAAAAAGACCAATAACAATTAAAGGAAACAGTTGTCAGGTTAGAAAACAATTCATCGCAGTGAAATACAGAAATGCAATGAAAGGAGAAATAGTAGAATCTCATGATGGGAGCATAGACTTTATATTTGAAAATATTTTGCCGAGAGCACTCTGTTACCAGATACGGATGAAGTGAGTGACCTCACAGGGCTTTTCTAATTTCTGTGATTCCATAACAGAGCCCTCTGAAGGCACCTTGCTTATGACACTTCTGGATTTACATTTTACCACCTAATGAACTGCTGAATGATTTTGGTTGGAACAGTTTCCCTGTTATTGCACGAGTCATCTCATTATTGAATGGAACAACCCCTGTGTGCTCCACAAAGCTCAAAACTGGAACTTGACTGTAATGATTTTCTAAGTTCATTCCATAATCAGTGGTGCTTCATATTCATATCCATAAATATGAAAGTTCTTGGTGATTCCACATGTGACCAATATTATATGCCATTGAAATTATGCAATTTATTTTTGTAATATACAAAAAATGACAAGAATGATATAGAAACCATAGAGTGCAGATTTCCTTTTTATTAGTACTTTCCCTCCCCCCACCTCAATCTCAATACAGCACCCAGTTTAGGACAAAGACAAAACGAAAGTGTATCTTGAATATGCATCACAGGTTCCAAAAATGAAAAGAAATTGGATTTGGATAGCACTTACTCAATAGACGATATGATACATGGTAAGAAGGTGCACTGTCTGCCCTGTGATAGATTAAACTACTTTGTAGGAAAATTACTGTGAGCCAGTCACCACCACCACCGTGGCTAAATCTTTAATAAAATTCTCTTCCATATTCAGGAGTGAGGTATAAAGTACACAATAAGCAGAGTGAAGTAGAGTGCCATTTATCAAACAGCGTCCAGGTCTGTAATCTTCTGTTTTATCCTTTCTTTGTACTTTATTTGTCTTTATTGTTGCAAGGAGGGATATTTACCCAGAGCAGTGGGAATGAAGCCCTGATAAACTTCCTCTTTTCCCTCTTTCCCTCTCTCTTATTCCTTCTTGTCAGTCTTGTCAGTATAATTTGTTTATTTCCTTCTTGGTGGTCTTTTGCTTGTTTGGCATTCTTTTCTCTCTTCCCTTTTTCTGCCTTTCTCTGCAGTGTGCATTCAGGCTATGGGAAAGGACACCAAAACTACAGAGAAATGCAATGGAAATGCTAACAGCTACCATGAAGGACCATCCAGGATGTATTCGGTAATGACTTTGAATGACTTTTGGCAAGATACCAGTCTTAGAATGTTGTAGCCTGCCCCTGGGTGGCAGTGCACAGCCAGTCCTGATGCCAACAAAAGAATTTTCAGAGTAAAGTTTTTATATGTGTGTGTTTATGTATGATATATATAGGATATATGTGTTCATGTGTGTGTATGTACACATGATATTTATGTGTATGATTTATGTGTGTATGATATATGTGTGTATATACTAAATAGGTATATGTGTCTACATGTGATGTGTATATGTGTGTATATGATACATATGTGTGTGTATATGTATGTACATTAGTGTATATATATATGCTACGTGTTTATCCATCTTCCCTCAAAGTAACAAATTTAAAAGTGACTTTCTCTTTGAAAGACACAAACTCTCAATCTAATTTAGCCCATGTTTCTTAGGTACAGTAATGATAATATTGCTAAAAATAACTTGTGTCTTTTAAAAAATCTTATGCTAATATGGTTCTGGATATCCTAACCATGTGATGATATCTGAATTGTCTTTAAAATCATGCAGCTGTGAGTACAGATGCAGTGGAAGAGTTCAAAGGATAGTGTGAGTGTGGATGGAGGTGCTTTGTGGCCCTTAGTCTGCACAATGCCAGTCTATGTGGTAGTCTTGGGGGTAAATTATTTTTAGTACTATTATAACCTTTTTTATTGTTTGAATAGCAGTTTTATGACAAAACATTTATATTCAGACTGCCTTTGTTCTTGACTGAAAGAAAGCAATCATGGAGAGTGATAAGGCAACAATGGTAATGATAACTGCATTTATAAAGATGTACAGAATTTAAATCAGTGTGCTAAAATAGACTGACAGTACTTCTCTGCCTGAACCTGGAGCAGAGATGGGCATGGCAGAGATGTCTTTGCTATTTAGGGGCAGATGACTGTGTGTGTGTGTGTGTGTGTGTGTGTGTGTGTGTGTGTGTGTGTTCCTTTGTCATTGTTTCTTCCTTTTAGTTAAATGTACTTGGTAAATAGATATAGGGGTAGCAATAGCAAACACAGAAATAGTCTATGTTCAGATTGACTATTATCATAATTTTGTCAGAGCATGATACAATGCAACTGCACTTCTGAATAAACTTTTCAACTCAAGTATTAGTTCTTAGAAAAATTGTGATTATTTGCTTCTATCTAACATTCATCTATTTCTCTGTCTCATGAGAATCTACCTCTCATGAAATATTGATAATTCACTCTGTAAAAGAGAGGAGTATGGGGAGGGACCCCATATCTCAAAACAAAATTCAGCAGCAAGAGGTCATTCTGTCTACTCGATACCAATGTTTTCCATATGTGTTTACAGTTTCTTCAATTTTCCTTGTTCCTAATGTTCCAACCATAAGCAAAAGCTAAGCTTCTTCTGGCCCAGTTACATTCCTTTGTTTTTTATTTTTAAATATTTTGTAGCATTAAAATAATGGATGTAACAATAAAAAGGGTTGACATTGTGCAATTGCCTTGTGCTGTACATAAAACTAAAACTATACAATGTGGGATAGAAATAGTATCTTCTCCTCACAGGGTATCCCTAAGGTCTCTTAAAATCAGCCGTACATTGCTGAAGTCTATTATTTTGTCTTCCTTTGCCCCTTCTCTTCTTCAGCAAAGTTAATAACTTCTACATGAAAGGAAAAATCAATTTATTTATGTCCCACCTTGATTCAGAAAGAAATTAACGTGGCTTACAAAGATACATAACATAAATTTAAAACTAAGTGAGGGAAATGAAGCCAAGGAAAAACCAGAGAAGGGAAGGACAGTACATGGAGTGTAACTGTGGCACTGAATGCACACTGTGAAGCCCTATGAACTGGCTAGATATGGGCCGCACATTTAGTCCTCAGCTTTCTAACAACCAACACAAAGATGGAAACAATTAATTCCAAGATGCCCAGAGCCAGAATCAAGAGAATAAACTGAGTCTTTAGGAGATTATTCCAGTTGCATAGTGTACCTGCAACTATTCCAGGTACCCAGGCTCAAGGGGAGTTTATCTCCTGGATCTTCACAGACAGAACATTGTATAATTCAGGGAAATATGTCCCTTAACCATAGCCTATGGTCAACACACACATTAGTGTGATGAAAACTAGTTATATGCTGTGTAGCATTTTGGTAAAGCAAGTCAGTGGAAGCAATTCCAAGGTTGTTTGTTCATTCAGTAGTCATCCTGTGTGTCATTTGGCACTGTAGCAAATGGAAGATGGTTGTGAGCAAGACATATATCCCTTGTCCTCATCAAACTTAGAATCTTTCCCCGACAATTGTCACTGAAAAATTAGTTATATATGTGTGATGAGAAGCCCTGCATGTGGTCAGTAGAAGGTTCAGGTTATGTCTGGTGGTCTAACCTAATCCAGGGATAGATTGTTACAAAGACTAAAGAAATACTGGGACTCCAAAAAATTTGGGCAGCTCTGTAAAAATGACATTTCTATGAATCCAGCTTTTAATTTGTGACAAGTAGTTGTGGGTTCAAGATTGTACTTCCTGATAAGAGTCTGAAAAGTGCTTTTATTCTGTGTTGCCAGTTTAGAGCAAAGCCATGTCTCAGGGATCATTTGACCTCTGACTAGAAAGACAGTACAAATTGAATTTCATATTTAGCCATATTCTATTTGCTCATAAGGAGGAAAAGAGACAGAAATGTTTATATATGCATTTTGGCTGCTTAATTCTTCCATTTTGAGTCCCTTTTCTTTTGCAATATGCGTAGCATTTTCTCCAAGCTTTATTTTTTGAGTATGACTCACCTGCTAACCTGTGTCTTCAGAATTTTTAAACACAGTTTCTATCAACAGTCACTTTTAACAGCATGTTTCATAAAATAAATTGCTTAGAAGGCATAGCTATATACCAGGAAAATGCATGCATCTATTTGGAAAATAGCATTTTATGACATAGAGGAAATAGTTTATTTTTTCATTAATAATATAATTGGACTGTAAATGCTCCTGTTGTGTTCTGTTTAGCTTGTTATTAATAGTATTCAGCATAGTTTCAATTTAAAACTGGGAGATACAACATTTCAGGCAATCTATCTTTTCGATTCTGTGTGTCTCTAAGAATGGCCTTGTTTTTCCAGATCCATAACTAGTTCCCTTCAGATGATTTGTTTGTTCCCCTTTTGGAACTGTTTGTGAAAACAGTGGGGAGGGAGGAGAAAGATGTCTAGTAAAAGGATTATGAATCCAAATTGTGATAAAATGATGGGGGAAAAATACCTAGCAGATTCTGGCTTCTTGGTAAGGTAGAAAGAATATCTAGACATTGGTAACCATTTTTGGATAATCAGGTACACAACTTATCAGGAAGACAATCGTCATTTAGCATGAGTCCCTTTACCAGCATGGAAGGGATCTGGCAACTTCACCCAGAAAAGCAGCCCCCAAGTCTATTTTGATTAGCAGCCTTCCTTTCCTGCCTTACCTAAACACACAGGCCCTGCAGCCACATTAAGCGTCCCCCTTCTTTTTGCTATTTTCTCCTATCTTCTTTGCTCTAAAGTAATGGAATAAAGAAGTTATGTATTATATATGTGTATATAATATATATTGATTTGAGTTTAGAGAGGTTTAGAGGAGTGATGTGTGGGATAACAGCACTTATCTCCTACACACTGCCATATTAGAGGAACCAGGATTTTCTTCTTTAAAGTGGATATGTCTATAAGAAATGGGGATAGGAGATAGGAAACAGTTCCATATCTTTTCTGGATAATCCAGGAATCTCATGACCTTTAGAATATTCCTAGAAAAAGTTCTTCATGCTGCTCTCCATCTCCACCTCACCAAGTCCAACCAACCACAGCTTAAACTGTATGAGAAACACAGGGAATATGTCCGCCTTTCCTCCCTCTCAAAGAAATATAAGCCACAGAAATATTAACATTCTTTTTTCCACCTTACAGACTGATTCTGGGAGAGCCAACTAATTTGGCTCTGCTTGCCCCTTGAAAAAAAAGATACTTTTGCCTTGGGCCATTCTAGTTAATGTTTATTGTTAAATTTATGTCTTTCTTGGGGCTTAAAAACAGTGGAATAAAAGTGCATCCAAGTTTTTTTGAAAGGCATTTAGACTAGAGATGGGCATGAAGAATATTAAGCAAAAATATAAAGCTCACACTGTTGTTTTTCAACATCTATTGGATGTAGCTGCTATCAATTTTCCATGGTCCTTTGGTTTCTTAGCTTTCATAAAACTATTGTGTACAATGGGCAAATGGACTCCACAGCTACCTGAAGCTTATATCAACTCTTAAAAATGAAAAATGGCCCTACTCTATGGCATAATGTAGTTTCTTTGAACATTAGGGATTCTTGTCTAAACATGTACAATTAGTTATACTGCAGAACTAAATAGATTTTCTTCTAGTGGCAGGTTCCTTTCAGGTACATAATGACAGAAAAATAGATTTGTTCCTTCAGATCCTTTTGTTTCCTCTATAGCTCTCTTGGCAAAAGCTCTTTTGCACAATGGAATGCGTTCCTACTAGACTCCATTGAGGAAGACTTAAGTGTTAACCATATTAGGACACTGAGAAATGATAAACTTAAGTTAGGCATAAAAAAAGAAAAATCAAATGAGAAATAAAAAGAAAGGAAAAGGAACTAAGAAAGTAGTAAGGAGAGAAGGAAGAAAAAGAAGAAATTGCTCCCAATCTATTGTATATCCAAAAAGATAAATTTCTCCAAGGACATAACATTTCAGTTTTTGAGAAGGGAGATGATCTTAGAAATATTGAAAGATTTGTCTTTCAGGTAAGAAATGCTGCCTTACCATGTGGGATTTAGTAATTTTTTATTCAAAATAAGACGTTCACAGAATAAGAAATGATTATGAACAACATTGCTCTAAGGAAGAAAAGCTGTCTATTTTTTTGAGAAGTAGCAGTAGTTGTTACTTTTTAGACATCCTTTTCTTCCTTAAAGAATATAGTTGTGCAGATGTGGTGGATAAGTTGCATGGATAAGTGTTGAGTGCAAGAATTTCTTCTTACCGCTTTTTTTTTTTTTTTAAAGATGATAGAAGTTTCATTTGGTAGCCAGAAAATGCTACATTGAAAAGTTTAATCCCAATAGTTTTGCAAGATTAATTTGTCCACTGCCTGTAATTCACTGGCAACGCTAATTCTGGGTTTCTGTGTGGTAGGGGTTGATAATGACAGTACTCTGCTGTGGCTCTCAAAAAAGTCACACTACTCAGCAAAGATTTTACACAGTAAACTGTTCACCTTTTTCCTAAGTAAGATGTTTTGGGAGAGGTACTAATGGTTATGAGATGATAGGTAAAATTTTGGTAATATGCACTCACTGATATTTAACTCAAACAGAATTCTAATCATAGAATCTTAGAACTGGCAATATTCTTAAAGGTCATTGACTCTCACCCCTATATTGTAGGGATGAGCAAATGAGGCTTAAAGTGGAATTTCCAAGACTCCAAGTTATTGGAAGACCAAATAGTAGAAATCATGTCTTAAATATTAAACTTTGCTCCCTTTTCTTTCTGGGTTTTGGGCTCTTTAGTGATATGTTCCCCCTCTCGCCCCACTTATATATTACTTTATTGGGTTTAGGTTGAGTAAATACATAAAGGTCATAATTCCCTTATACACGAAATTATTCTCTGACCACTTCTATGATTAACTTTTTGAGTATTTGTCTAATGTATAATGTTTTCTCAGGAGGCAATTCCTAAAAATGAACTTTTGTTTATTTTTACATATTTAAGGTTACAGAATTGTAGAGATGAAAATGAATCTCTAATATATCACTCAGTTCAACTCTCTTATTTTATAAATGAGGAATCTGAGGCCCAGAGAGATTTCATCTCTTGAACCAGGTTCACAGCCAGCTAATGACCGAGTGGAGACTAAAATGCCAGGTCTCAGAACTCAGTCCATTGCCCCTTCTGCATTACATTCATTCCACTACTTACATTTTATAAAAAAATAATTATGAAATATTTCAAACATGAAGAAAGATATGAAGAAGAGAGAAAAGAGAATAATATAACTAATACCCATTAATCCTACATTATGGGTCTTTAAAATCATAATGTTTTGCTTTATTTGCTTCAGACTATTTTGTCTCTTCACTTTAAAGAGTAAAGCAGGGCTTCCCTGGTGGCGCAGTGGTTGGGAGTCCGCCTGCTGATGCGGGGGACACGGGTTCGTGCCCCGGTCCAGGAGGATCCCGCATGCCGCGGAGCGGCTGGGCCCGTGAGCCATGGCCGCTGAGCCTGCACGTCTGGAGCCTGTGCTCCGCAACGGGAGAGGCCGCAGCAGTGAGAGGCCCGCCTGCCGCAATTAAAAAAAAAAAAAAAAAAAAGAGAGTAAAGCAGATACTATTTAGTCCTCTGTATATCCCTCCCCCTCTCTCCTCCTTCTAGTTTTCTTTTTACCTGCAATTTTACAACTTTTGTTCAGAAAAATTTCAAACATGGAAAAGTTGAAAGAATCTTATGGTGATCACCATATAACTGCCATCTAGATGCGACTATTGACATTTTACTATCACTTTATCCGACATATATCCATCTAGCTATTCCTACATTCTTCATTTTTTTGGATCCTTTCAAATGAAGGTACAGACATCAGTACATTTTCCCCTAAACACCTACCATGCATATCATTAACTAGTGTACAATTCTTGTTTACATTTTTTCTTTTGGTGTAAAGTTTACATAGAATGAAAAGCGCAATTCTTAAGTGTACTTTCATTGTGTTTTGACAATTGCATCTATCTGTGTAACCAACCATCCCCATGGTTATGCTTTAGAACACTATCATCACCCTGGAAAATTCTCTCATGTCCTTTCTTAGTCAGTCTCTGCCCCAAGCAACTTTGAAAAAGATACCATTCTGATATTTTCCACCACAGATTAGTTTTACCTGTTCTAGAATGGAATATAAATGGAGTCACACAGTATGTCCTGTTTTGTGTAAAACTTTTTACTCAGCATAATGCTTTTGGGATGTATCGATACTGTTGGGTATATCAATAGTAGTCCCTGTTTATTGCCAAGTAGTATTCCATTGTATGGATGAATCTTGGTTTGTTTATACACTCCCCTTTTTACAGAATATAGGCTTTCTATTTTGTGTCTATTATAAATAAAGCTGCTATGGTGGCCACTCCAGCCTTGTTGTACTTACTGTTTCAATGATATATCTTTTGTTATCCGTTTAATTTTAAGCTATCAGTGTCTTAATATCTAAAATACATCTCATATAGAAAGCATAGACTTGTGTCTTGCTTTTAAACAAATCCATCCTGACAATCTCTGCTGTCTAATTGGAATTATTAATCTGCTTACCTTTAATATAATTCATCATGTCTTTGGATTTAGGTTGTTAAAAAATTTGTTTTCTGTTTCTCCTCTGATTTTCATTCCTCTGTTCCTCTCTTGCTGTCTTATTTTGGACTCTAGAAATGTTTTTAGAACTCCATTTATATATGTGTGTATATACGCACACACACACATATATTTTTAATGGTACTATAGGGATTACAATATACATCATTAATTTTTCACAGTTTAATTAGGGTTAATACTGTATTACTTTAAGTAAAATGTAGAAATTTTGCAACTGTGTAAACTCATTTACTACTTTCCATTTTATATGTATACGTAAAATGTGTGTAATTGTTTTGCCTTATACTATTCAATTTCTAAAGCAGGAAAAATTTGATGCAAATCATTTTTGAAAACTCAATTTTGTTTAAAGAAAGTGGAGACTAAGAAGACATGGGCGAAATGATATAAATAAAATAAAAATTAAAACTATGAAGTAGCATAAAATTTTTAAACCTATAATAATAAAAAGATAAGAAAATATTTAGTCAAAAATTATGGAAAAATTATGAATGAAATCAGAGACAAAAACATTTTTAAGTTTATAAGCTTAATTCTAATATGTTTTAAAAATGCAAAAGATACATGACAGAATCTTCTTTGACTAACTGATTTGTTGAAAAGATAATCAGATAGCAAAATAATGTTTTCAGAATCTGCATCAAGCTTCTTGTTTTCTAGCAAGGACTGAAACCAGGAGGAAAATCAAGCTAGCTATGCAGTTATTTGGCCAATGGTTTTGTAGCTTTGTAGTCAGACAGGAGCACAGAAAGGTCTTTGTCCTTTGGGAACTCTGAGACTGATGATGGCTATTCTATGACCAGCTCAGTTAGTAAAACTAAAATTAACTGGGCAGTAGTACTTTAGTTATGTTGGTAGGGAAACAGCAGTGGGTTCAGCCACTTTATTCAACTCTTCTTGTGAAGTCAGAAGTTGACTGGCCTTGTGTGGAAAAATCAATAAGGCATTTATAAACCTTCATGAAAGAAAAGATTTTTGAAAGGGGAATATGTTGGTTACATGGAGAGATGACCCTGTGTGAAGGTGGGAAGGGTTGGAGTAAGCGGATTAAGCAGCAGTGACTACAGGGAACACACGCCAGTATTTTTGATTTATGTTAGCGTTCATGTAGTGAGCACTATCTTGAGAATAGCAGTGCTTTAAAAACCCTATTGACGAAGCCCTGCACACACATGGTGGCGTCGGGAAGTTGCTGGATTGTACTGTGCTGAAGGATTCTGTTTGGGGGTAGCTGGTGATCCTTTTTTCTTAAGGGATGCCTGGTCTAGTCTTTATAGTTTGGGTGGATTGTATTTTGGTTCAAACTTTCTGCTCACACATAAGGTGATCAGTGACTTTTTCTGTTTAAAATTACTGCTCAGCCAAATTCATTGATGTCTAAGTTCTAGATTTTGAGTGTTTAGCCCTCTTCCTCTCTCCTTCCTCACTGCTCTCACTTCCACATGATTATTTAGGGTGAGTATATTTGTCATGGACATATTAGGTTATCAAAAATATGACAAGCCTCATTTTAACTTTGTTTAAAATTTGGTTAATATTTTAACTAATCTGCATTTGTACAACACTTTTATACCCTGAAAATTTGATTTTCTTAATCCCAATGAAATAAATTATTATTGGCTTCAGAAATATGATACAGTATAAAGGAACATAGGTGTACAGCTGTTTCATGAACGCATGCCGTTCTGCTGAAGAATGTTTAGAATTATAGGAATTGAGTATATTTTCTCAAAGTACAAACATGTTGGTATAAGACACTGTGCAAGTGGATGGGCCTTTAGGCTAAATCTGCCCCTCAAAGCTTTCTTGTTGTATCTTAAATGATTTTCACTGCCAAAGCTGCTTTTTAATTTGTAAATGTGAAATGGGCTGGATCAAAGTCTTAGAAGATTCAAGGAATCTAATCCAATTTGATGTAGAACAAAACACAATTTAAAATCTAAATAATTCCCAAACTTAAGAAGCTGCTTTCTGATGTACTTTCTTTTCTAATCATCACAAAGTGAGACTCCTGCTGTAATTCTCTGTTCCCAAGATAGGCATCTCTTCTATGCATCTCTTTGGCAACCTTAAAAAAATTACCCTTACACTGGTTCATTTGATTTAGTGGTCTGGAAATTTGAAAATGAGGTTGTCTGTTAAAAGTGATCCCATGCAGTGTCTTTGGCAGCATGGGGTGTTCTGGAGCAGGGAGCAACAATGGCAGGAAGCCCCCTCAAAGAGCAGTGGTGCTGACATGATTGGGCAGAGCAGCAAAGGCTGATTTCCTTTCACTGAAGCTCTCCTGCCCCAGGCATCTCCCTCTGACTGTCACCCCATTAATGCACAGCAATTGCTAGGCAGTCTTCAAGTCATCACCTTCTGAAAAACAACAGATGGGTTAACTGGATTGAGGTCACTCAGTGAGTCAGGAGCAGAGCTGGGGTTAAGTCCTCAGTCTCTTCATACCCAACCTGGTACACTACCAAATATATAGGCTGTGGCTCCATCAGCATTTCTAATGTTTGGGGAACAAGCTCATTAAAACAGCTCTAAACTGATTAAGGTTTATAACCTGTTTCTTTCCCTTTCCTCCTTCCTTTCCTTCTTTCCTCCCTCCTTCCCTTTCTCCTTTCCTCTCTCCCTTTTTAAATTTCTTTTTAAAAAGAGCCTGAATTTATCATGTACCACTTACTGTTCAAATGTGCAAGGATCCGCCTTAATTATACTGCGTACCTCTCTGTGTAGCCTCCTTATTATGATAATCTTCCCACATCTCATCACATTTTATGTAAAATCTGAAATTAAAATGTTACAAGGTTTACCCTGAGTTTTAGGCAAGGAGAAAAAAATTTTTTTTCTTAAATGACTATTCTGATTCCATATGAGTTGCCACATATAAATGGCAGCTACTCGTTGATTATTTGTGGGGGAGAAGGGAAATCACATTTAATTGATATTTGCACACAAGAAACGAAGTTACCGTATGTGACAAGTTCAAGCTATAGAATTTACAACCAAGGTTTTACCCAAAGACTCTTGAAAGATAGCAGAGTTAGCCACAGCGTTTAAATACCTCCTTCTGACCAATTGCCCAAATGAATCAAGGGCATGGGGGGGCAGGGGCAGAGAGAGAGAGAGAGAGAGAGTTAGCCACAGAGTTTAAATACCTCCTTCTGACCAATTGCCAAAATGAATCAAGGGCATGGGGGGGCGGGGTCAGAGAGAGAGAGAGAGAGAGAGAGAGAGAGAGAAAGACATTAAAAAAATGGAATTAATTTTATAAACAATTTGGAAAGATGGATAATGGACTTGATTGTGAATGACAGCCTTTCAAAACAGCGGTTTTAGTCTTTTTTTAAAAAAATTGTTTGTTTCTGGATCCGGACTTGATAACGTTTAGCAATGTTACAAGCGTTCTCCCCAGAAACATACATATGTGCTCATTATATACAATTTTTAATACAATTTTAGGTAGTTCTTGAACTCCCTTAAAGCTCATTCAAAACCATAGGTTAAAAACTCTTATACTTAGTAAGAACACTTAGAAAAAAATCTAGAATAAAAATTTAAAAATGAAATATTTTTAAATAATATTGAACTTAAACCAAGGATTTTTAGCTAGACCATAGACCTCTGACTCACTTTCTCATATATCACCTTACTAGTCATTAAAGCTACCAACTCTCACTTTTGAATCCCCAATCCTCTTATGCTGTTGCTTTGTACAACAGTGCTCTTAATTAATTAGTATCATCATAGAATTAAGCAGTGAAAGGAATTGTGAGAAATCATTTTGAGTTTATAATGTAACCCTTGGCCGTTAGATTAGGACAAATTTAAATCATTCTAAAAAATGAAATTACTATTAAAAATTTCCAAAGAAAATTCTACACCTATACTCAATAATGTCAATAGTTGGGCTTCCCTGGTGGCACAGTGGTTGAGAGTCCGCCTGCCGATGCAGGGGACACGGGTTCGTGCCCCGGTCCGGGAAGATCCCACATGCCGCGGAGCAGCTGGGTCCGTGAGCCAAGGCCGCTGAGCCTGCGCATCTGGAGCCTGTGCTCCGCAACGGAAGAGGCCACAACAGTGAGAGGCCCACATACCGCAAAAAAAAAAAAAAAAAAGTCAATACTTAATACTTTCCTGTAAGATAAAGAAATTTTTCTTTATATCTGACCTAAATTCTTCATACTTCAGATTAAATAGTTATTTTCTTATCATCACTGGGAATTGAACACAGGTGGTCAATAACTTCTGTGTAATACTGCTCAGAGAGGCACCTTATTTTTTTAATCAGCTAAAATATGTAGATAATAGGTTGTTTTGATTGTATATTTAGTCTTGATCAGTTCCTGAAAGATTTTGCTGTGATTTAAACTCTTTGAATTTCAGCTTATGAACCAGAGTTTCTTTGGAACAAGCAAAACATGTTAAAATAGCAATTACTCTCGTAATTGCAAATAGCTGAAAGCTCCTGGATTTTTGATGCTTTTATTCTAGGTTTGATTTTCAATGTTTTTGATTGCTTCCCTCAAATTTCTTTGCATTTTCTTGTAGTTTTGTTTTTTTAAACCATGTTGATAGTTTTAAGCTCATCAGGAAAAAAAATGGAAAAGTCAGTTGGCGGATGAAATAGGAAGGAAGCAAAAGAGATTTTCCAATCTCTTAAGATGCCGTATCCTTTTGAAAGAACTCCGTTCAGATAAGAGTATTTTCCTGATCACTTTATATTTATTTTCAATTAATATGTTAATTAAACTTGCTTGTGGATTCTTCCAGACTCAACCTCAGTTATAGTTAAAGGAGCTGAGCTTTCACCAATGAAAGGAATCAATTTGGTTTTTGCTCCCCACCCTACCTCTTTCCTCTCTAAAAATGGCTGAAAGAAGTTTTTCATATTTGATATTCTTGTTACTAAGCCACTGATCCTATCAAGTGTTCAAATACAAAATATTCCTCAGTGGAAACTGTGTTCTTAGTGTGTCCGAAGGTTATTCAGGGTGGCATATGCTCTGTTCAAAGGGTTTCTCTCCATCCTTTTCTGTTTCCTAATCATGACCTTATATATTTGAATTCATGTCCTTAAGTACAACTCCTTTTCCTTGAGACAGTGTGGTTGTTTTTTTGTTTGTTTGTTTTGTTTTGTTTTTTTGCGTTACGCGGGCCTCTCACTGTTGTGGCCTCTGCCGTTGCGGAGCACAGGCTCCGGACGCGCAGGCTCAGCGGCCATGGCTCACGGGCCCAGCCGCTCCGCGGCATGCGGGATCCTCCCGGACCGGGGCACGAACCCACGTCCCCTGCGTCGGCAGGCGGACTCTCAACCACTGCGCCACCAGGGAAGCCCGACAGTGTGTTTTTAATTCAAGGAGATTTTAAAATTGCTTTAGCAAGATCTTAATTAAAAAGGGAATTCTCTAAATCATTTCTGTGCATTTCTCTTCTCATAATTTATTTTAACATTTCTTTTTTGTTGTTGTTTGTTTTTTTTATTTTAACACTTCATAGGCAGTGATGACACAAGACCACAGTCTCACAAACACACATGATACACATAATGCAACAGTATTAGAAATCAATAGTGTGTGTTTTATTGTATACTCTACCTGAAATATACAATAGGGTGACTTACATAAATCATATATTCCCAGTCATGATTGATGACCTCATAACTCACTAGTGATGGGGCAAAGCAGAGCCCCAAATGAGTTATGAAATGCCATCAATAACAAGTGGAAACAAATGATTTATCCAGTGTCACAGCCCATTGTATGTTCAGTTTATGCAACAGCATTTAATGATAGAAACACCCAAAATGGGTGCATCTTGTATTTTATCTGTCATGTATGCATATACCCTTCCTATACTATTTTACACTAGGTTAGTGCTTATTGGCCATTAAGAAAATGATCAAGGTTGAAATTGGAATGTGGATTGATAGAGAAGATATGATATTTATATATATAAATCTTTTTGGAATCTCTTTCCTCTTGACTAGGTTTTCCCCCTTATTTTCTTTTTAAAAATATATATCCCTTTTCTAGCAAGGAAAACATTGAAAACAATCTGCAGCTATGAATTCAACTTATTTCTTTTTCAGTTGACATTCTCGGAGAGAAAAAAAGTTAGCATGATTTTTAAAAGTTAAAGGATGTTATATGATTTTAACACTAATTTTTTTCCCATGTGATTTTTTTCTGAGTATACAGTTTAGAAGTTTCATATTCCCATATTCAAATGTAGTAAGAATCTGTCTGTTAAACTATTTTTATTTTGTAAACTTATCCTACGCATCCTATGTATATTTGGAAATCCTGCATGTTTCATATAGAAATCTATTGCAACGTTAAAGAGCATTTATATTTTCATTGCAAATTTAGAGATTTGTTTCACTGAGGTTAGAGATATTAGTGGTTGCCAGAAGACTATATTTAAGGCTAATTTTATGAGGTTCCCATTCCAGACTCAAAAATGACATTAACTTTTAGGAAAAAGTGACATTTAAAGAGAGTGTTAGGTTTGTTCTTTTGAACTGAATTAAAAATCTGTGTCTTATGGCACTCTCCTTCAATACTTATTATTCTGATTCACTAAGAACTCCCAAATCTTGTTAGATAACAGATTATCAAGTGAATTGAATGAACCATAATATGGGTAGTGTGCTGTGCTGTTTACTGTGCAAAGTTCAGCAAATCTAGCTTCTACTTGAAATGAACAATTAGACAAAAGGTAAAGAGGC
Source organism: Lagenorhynchus albirostris (assembly GCF_949774975.1). Taxonomy (NCBI): domain Eukaryota; kingdom Metazoa; phylum Chordata; class Mammalia; order Artiodactyla; family Delphinidae; genus Lagenorhynchus; species Lagenorhynchus albirostris. Next base: position 59,453,227 of record NC_083106.1, on the reverse strand, counting down.
AATTAGGCATAAAGATATCTTCGTGGGTCTTAGCAGTTACAGAAAATGCATACAGTTTGAGGCCATTTTATGAAAGCAAATGTGTGTCAAACTCTATAACTCCCTTTCGATTCCTTTGGAATATATATCTAAAATATAATATTACAAATCTGCCTACTTTTTCAAATATCCACTGTCATCATTTAGTCTAAGTCTAAGATGGTTCCCCTGAACCATCTACAATGGACACTTCCAAATTTGATTCTGCATTTCTTCTTGTCTCCTATCAACATATTTTGCATATATGTAGTAGCCCTGAGTGAGCTTCTGAAAAGTGAGCATTCCCTGCTATAGCTCTTCAGTGTCTATGAAGTACATTTAGAATAAATCTAAAGCCCTCTATCTGGATTTCTAGCTAGTTCCTGTATAACCTGGTCCCTGTATAACTCTCCAGCCTCATCCTGATCCACTTTCCCTTTCACTTTAGTCACATATCCTTTTTTTCATTTCCACAAAGGGTCTGGCTGTGCTTCTGCTTTGGGGTCTTTTCCTGTTCTATTTCTTCTGATTGGAATTTGTCCCTCTGCCTAGCTATTGCCTGTTCATTATTCAGGTGTCTCCTAAAATGTCTTTCTCAGAGAAGTCTTCCCTGAATCTTCATCTAAATTAGACCCCCATTATAGTCTCTCATTCTGCTTTTCCTTCACAATGACTATCACAATTTTAATTATATATTTATCTCTGTGATTATTTGTTCAATACATGTCCCCCTATGTAGGCTTTCAGCTCTATAAAGGAGGGCATGTATGTCTTATTCATTGCTTCTTCACAGTGTCTAGCACAGTGCCTGGCACCTAATAAACCCTTAATAAACATTTTTTAAAAGAAATTAAGGTTGAAACTGACACAGTAGAAAAAGTTACTAACTTCTTTTGAGTAATTTCTCATTCATTGATCACCTACCACATGAAGTCTGTAAAACCTAGTAGTGTAGAGATTTACTAAAGGATTTTTACCCTTGGAAAACGGATACAACATATGACCACCCAAAACCAGTTCAAGTATTTATTGAATATATATGAGTAGAGGAGAGGCAGAGCTAATCCTGGAAGCTTACTTGATATTGGTGAGTTTGAGCCTTAATTTAAAAATGTGAGGAAAAGAGTAGTGAGAGGGAACAGAATGAACATTGTTATTTCCTGTGTTGGACCATGCATACAATTATGAAGGCACAAATTACGAGAAAGTTTATACTTTGCTATGGACTGAATTGTGTGTTTTTAAAATTCATATGTTGGAGTCTTAAGCCCCAATGTGGTGATATTTGGAGATGGGGGCCTTTGAGAGATGATTAGGTTTAGACGAAGTCATCGGAGTGGTGTCCTCATGATGGGATTGCTATTAAAAGAAGGGACTACAGAGAGCTTGCTCTCTCTCTCTCTCCACACTCATACAGCGAGAAAGGGCCATGTGAACACACACCAAGAAAGTAGCTGTCTACAAGTCAGGAAGAGAACACTCATTAGAGCGCAACCATGCTGGCACCCTGATCTCACACTTCCAGCCTTTAGAACTGTGAGAAAATACATTTCTGTTGCTTAAGGAATACCCAGTCTAGGTATTTTGTTATGAAGCCAAACTGGCTAAGACACATGTCTTACCTGAGGATCTGCTTTTCTGGAACATTTATTGAACTGAAAAATCTAAAACTAAAATGCAGCTGAGAAGCTATAAAAATGAGAGTGATTACTTATCAGCAGTGTACCTTAGTAGAACTCTTCAATGGCATGAGCATAAGACGATGGTATAGTTACCTCCTAGAGATTTTACTTGCTATATACTGAAAGTGGTTGATACTAATAATTATGATGCAATCTTAGACTCTATCAATAGGAGTATACTACTTGAAATCAAGGAGATAAAATGCCTTTATTTGAATCAGGTAGCCTTCAACTAGAGTTATGACTTTGTTCAGGGAAACATATTAATAATCCAGAGCATTGATTTGTATCAGAATTTAGTGGGAGAAAATTAAAAATTTTAATTGCCAAGTCTACCCCAGAATTATTGGATCATGATATATGTGGGTGGGACCTAGAATTTGTGTCTAAGAAAACAAACTCTGAGACTTAGGGAAACATTGAACCATAGCGTATTCAAGAACACTTGGGATGGTAAGAAGGCACAAAATTCTATCTTAGCAGTAAGGTTTAAAGGTTTTGGAGATGTTTAGTCTGGAAAGGATAAAACATTATAGTTGTTCAATATTTGAAATCTCCAAGGATAGAAGAATAATATGACTTGATGTCTGTCATTCAGAGGGCAAAACTTGGATCAATGTGTACAAAATTCAGGTAGTGTGATTTAGCCTCAACATGAAGCTTTAGTAATTTCTAGTGTTGTTCAAAGAATGAGTTACATTGGTAATTGGTGAGATCTCTCTTACTGGAGATATTTAAGTAAAAGCTGGGTAACCTCTAAGGGAAGGGCATGTGTAAAACTTCCCAATACATTCTTCCTTCCCAAAGGTAGAAGTAGTAGAGTAGATATCAGAGTTTGCAGTCATGTGAATGACAGAATATATTTTTAAAAAACATCTCCTCTGTATCTAGCATATATGACATAATTAAATACATGCATGTTCTACCTCTCTTGGTCCTAAAAATTTCTACAATTTATTACTCCTTTGTTTCAAGGGTTTGAAGGTCTCTGATCAAATGAAGATGTCTTGTGGGAAGGTAACAGTGTAAGCGATTTTTATTTGCCATCTTCAGTGGAGATTGCTGAGGGAATATTATACAGAAAAATTAATTTGTGAAGGTAGTGAATGGAAATGGATGAATAAAGAACATGAGCTCTGTCCAACCAGTGAAGGTCTGCGAAAATGGGGTTCCAACTTTCTAGAGGGTGGGGAGTTGGATTAGGGCACTGAACACCTCAGAGAAGTATCTTGTGGGAAAGGGATAAAAAAAACACTCAAAGCTAAATTCCTAGGCCTCATTATCTTGCTTAGAGCAATTTCTGATCCTTGCTTTATTCATACTCAGTTATTAGGGAACCCTTTTTCTTTTGCATGTCTCTTGCCCAAACCTCTGATTGGAATTTTTCTAATTCTGTTACATTTCATAATACAATCCTGTTGGTGATGGAATTAGGTGATTCCCTTTTAGATTAGATCGGGAATTACTGGTGCCCCACCTGCAACAGGATGTTTGTGGAACAGCATCCAAATCTGGGTTTCCCAGGTACCACCCATTGAGCCTGTCATATATTATAGGAGTTTGAGATTGGGTAGCTGTCCCTGGGATGCAGCAATTTGTGGTAACTGTCTCTTTCTTGTGGTTGGGCAACTTTTCATGATGACAGCATGTCAGAGAAAAGAGTATTCTTTCTTTCCAGGTGCAGAGAGACACCTGAATCCCAAGCCTATGCACAAAGTTGCTAGTCAAAGCAAAGAACTGCCATTCTTTGTTTTCATCTCTATACTGGCCATCCGGGCTGCCCAGGTGTAATCTTTGTCCTTTAAAGTCATACCTTAGCTTTAATTTTGCTCTGATTTCACCCAAATATGGATGTTTGGAGGATGAGAGGAAAAAGAAAAAGAAAATACAATTAAATGCTCCATGTTATCTTGTATGTGGCTCTGGGGACTTCGTTTTGTACATTAAAATGAAGTAGTGATTTATTTATTTATGATTGATTTCTTGCCTTATTCTAACTTGTAATTAAGATAAATTACAAAAATAATACAACAAAAACTAAAAATTGGGACCAGGTGAAATATAAATCATATGGAATAATGATTCAAAATCCTGGTCATAAACCAGAATCATCTTTTGTTTTCTTTTTATTAAAGAAAGGTATGGCTAAACCCTACCCCAGATCTTTTACTAGAATCTTTGGAATCTGAGCCAGGGTCATGTGTAGTTTTAGAAAGTAGATTTGATGCATAGCCAGAATTGAGAACAGATTTCTTAGGTCAGGTATTCAGCCAGGTGGTTCTATCTCAGGGTCTCTCATGCAGCCGGGAAATCAGCAGTCTGCTTCCATGATGGCTCACTCACATGGCTGTTGGCAGGAGGCCTTGGTTCCTTGTCACTTGAGCCTCACCATAGGCTGTTTGAGTTTTCTTGTAACATGGGGGCTGACTCCCTCAGAACACATGATACAAGAGAAGGAAGAAGGCAGGAGCCACAATGTCTTTTGTAACCTAGTCTTGGAAGTTATGTTCTACTGGTCAAACAGACTAACCCTGATACAATATGGGAGGATGCTATACAAGGCTGTGAATATAAGGAGGCAGAGGTAATTGGGGACCGCCTTGAAGGGTGGTTACCACACCTACCATGACTCAGCTCTCACTCCATGAATCAGGGAACAATTATTGGGATTTTGCCAGCTGTCAAGAATGTCTATTCCTACTGTCTACTCAGGAACTGGAAAATAACTACAGAGTGAGTTTGCAGACATACTGAACTGAATGACAGGTGGACTTGAGCGAAAACTTCATTTATCACATGACTACCATGAGCCTCTACTCTGATTAGTGGATCACAGTGGGTCCCCCAAGAATTAATTTTAGCTCAGAGCCCATATTGAAAATCTTCAAAAGGTCTGAGTATTTCTCGTTGCTCAATGTATGGTCACTGTAGTAAATGGCTGCCGTTACTTTGGGGAAAACTGGGAGGTGATACATTGTAGGTTCTTCCACATCAGTACCTGGCCTTCTAAGTGAGAGTTTGTGGTTTTCTATTAGGGTGACTCAAGTCAGGCCTTTGTTCACCATACCTAGAGGTTTTCTTTTTAAAGATCAAGTAACTGTTCATTTATTTTAGTTATAAGGACCCTGTGGTTAATTAGTTATTGTCAAAGTTCATTCTGATGGTCCCTCTAGCTCTCCTACCTGTTATGGTAACTGTATTCTCTTTGCCTCTTGTAGTTAATTCTCTGCCACCCTCAGATCTTATTATATCCACTGAAACTAAAGGACTCAATGGCAACATGTTCCACCTCCTCTCTGCCTTCAGAGGACAGTTATGACAGTTTTTTCTGAGGATATTGGTGTTTCTTTGACAATTCATTTGTAAATATCTTTGTGAAGGTAGTGTGCTTTGGCCTGGGAGAAACTGGAAGTAGTCACATGTGATACATTCCTTCCAACTTAAAAAATAAAATTCTTGCATTCCCCCTTCCATCTACCAAGACTTTTCCAGCATCTCCATCAAATTATTTTAGGTCACGAATGAGTTTAGATTTCAGATAAGTAACTGATGGCAGTTTGGCATTTGACTTAGGTCTGGAAGAAAATAGGGTGTGGCATGGGCAATACTGCCATCCCTTTACAAGTTAGCAGGCTCAAGTGAGGTCAGTACCAGTTCTTCATGCAAGGTGGAACCCTATTGACTCAATAGGTTAGTAGGATTTAGGGATTGCTGTGTAATCAATGGTACTCGAAAGATCCTAATTGTCACCTTTCTCAATTGTTACCAAATTCTCAAGGTTCCACTCTTTCCTAAGCAAATTTCTGATTGTCACATAAGAAATATAAGACTTTGTTGTAATTTAGCAACTAAAGAATCTTCTTTTGATTTTTAGCTAGTCAATTATGTGACAGTAGAAATAAGAGATTTTTTTAAGGTAGACAAGGAACTCCCTGTTTTCTGCTTATGGCTTAAACAAAGACTTTATGTATTTTTCTTGTTATAAGTCTTCCATGCAGTTATAAGCAACTGATCTACCTGATCATCCTTGCATTCTTATGCTCATCATACTCTGTTTCAGAAACTGCTACTTATTTTATTACAGTTGTACCTTTGATAGGTACTTCATTCCAAGTGATCATAGGTGGTAACTGAAGTATCTGTTTTACTACTGGATACCACGATTTACTAACATTCAATCCTTTTTTGGCAGGCAGGTTCTTACTTCTTTTAAGCAACTCAGATGTTTATCTTTGAGTGTTTTATCTACAATTACTTCTGATAGCTATCTGTATTAGTCAAGGATCAGTTGCTCATATCAGAAACCACGTTAGCTATTTTAAGCAAAAATAAATTAAATATAAGGTATTAGGTGCTTAAAAATGTTGGAATTCTGGGAGGATTTAAACTAGGCCGGGCCCCTAGGGAGACTCCCAGAATGATGTTGCAGAACAGTTCTGCCAAAGAAATTGCAAACTCAGCTAACTCAGCCTTTCCTCAGGAGGTTGGGAAATCAAGTATTTATCACCAGAACTGTAAACTCCAGAGCCACATTACAGCTACTAGATCTGACCCAGAAAAATTTGTTGCCTTGTGCATTAAGCCTATGTTCCACTTAAATAAGTACTGAATTCAAGTGTCATACATCTAATTGGTAAAACCTAAACTGCATCTGGAATTCTAGATTTGAGGGAACGCAGAAAATGAGAGCTCTCTAGCCTTTATAATACAAAATTGATTTAAAGTATTTATCATAGTTCTTGGAAATTCATGGTAAAATATCGAAGAACGTTAGTTATTTTTTTATTACCGAGAAAGTATATCATATGTTATCTGAGTGCACTGTACTGTTTAGGGTAGACTTTCATTTTGTGTTCTCCTTATTCATGGTCCTCTTGACAGAGAATGATTGTTATGCACATGGACTTTATTACCAATTGCCCTGTTAGCAGGTGTCTTGAGATTTTTGCACGTAGTGTACTCACCATACTGAAACTCTCATGTAGCTTCCAATGGTGAATAGTTGAACAAGAATTTGAGTGCTTATTTCATGGGTTCTTATAACAAATTGAACAATTCTTGTGCCTCATCCATTTGTTAAACCTATATTAGTATTCTGAAGATAATTTGAAGACTGGAAAAATATAGTGAATAAGAAAAATGCATTGTGCTTTGAAGTCTCCAGAAGAGGATGCTTATAATATATTCAGAGTATCCTTAGTTTGATATTTGTCTCTGGTCAGTCACAACTTTGTAATTCTTGCTTGGTCTCATAAAGATTGCCTTGTTTATTATTAACATATATGAAAGAATAAACAGTGACAGGATTCAGAGATACTTAGGTAAGTAATAATGAAAGTTCATATATTGATTGTAAACGCTAAATCCAAACCATAATTCTTATATAGTGGACTACATATTGACAAAGCTGTACAGATGTGAAAGACAAAGTAGTTCTAAAAATGTTGACATTTCACAGAAAGTTAGGGCTGGAAGGGATCTTAAAGATCATCTAGTTTAACCTTCTCATTTTATACCTGGAGAGACTGAGAAACAGAGCTGTAGATAATAGTACAGAGTCATAAAGTTGGTTAATTTTCAGGCCCCAAATACAAATCAGTCTGCTTTGAAGTTCAGTCCAGTCCAGGGCTCTAGCTACTATAAAATACCTTTTCCTTTTAATATTCTTAGTATTCATTACCTAGCTACTCTTGATCTGTGTTTCTTTCAAAGTACAAAGGAAATCAAAATGTTTAAATTAGTTTCAGTGTTAAAATCCATTCATGTAGTAAAACATTTCTGATCTTTTTTTCTGCTTTTTAAATGAAGATTTTGAAGACGGCTTGCAAATGTTGTTTGCAGAACAGTTTGCTCTCCAATAGTGATATATCATCACTTTCTTTTCTAGAGAAGTTTTCTTTATTGCCCAACAACTGGTTTTCATATTCAGTGGAGTGGAGCAGCGGTGGCATCCGGTGATTAATTAGTTCAAAAAGTGTTAGTTCCCCAAGGGTAGCCTGTTAGATACTTTCCAGGTCATTTTAAAAAAGAAATCTATTGCTCAGGTTTACAGGTGGTGGCACACTGAATTTAGATTCGCTATAAGGCACACAATGAATTTGCCACTTCTGCAAGTCTCATTGCTAACCCTCTGTTACAGTAATCCTGAGCAACAATCCAAGTTTACATTTGACAACAGAGATATGAGCACTTGCCTCTTTGATTCTATATTACATTAAATATTCTTGGCACTTTCTTTTTAGATTCTTGTTATAGCCTGCACCATTTGGTCTTCAAATGGTTTAGCTTAACGTCCCTGGGGAATTAATTCCTTCTGAATCCTGAATAATCTTGTTAAATTAATTGGGTGAAATCTGTAAATGGTTGGCATTAGTCCTGTGTAGGACCGTGGACATCAGTAGATCAAGTCACCTTTCAATTTAATCCCTGAAGTTGTTCTCAACAGTGTTGGTATTGGATTATATAATAAAGTGTACATTGTCCTTTAAAATATTATTATGCTGTTTTTCATCTTTGAAAGTTACTACTTGATCTTGGTACTGAAATGGTAGCTTAAACACATCCAGTGAAGCTAAGAGATTCTTGGCAGAAACGCTGATAGGGAACGTTTTATGTGAATGTAGTCAGAGCCTAGGTGAAGGTATTATCTGATACAATTCATAACAGATTTGGCCTTTTCTAGGTTTTAGAGCCATTAAAACCTGAGGGCAAAATTTTGCTTGCCTCGATATAGGAGGAGCAAATCTTGGGCCTCATTTTTTTTTTTTAATTTTTTTTAACATCTTTATTGGGGTATAATTGCTTTACAATGGTGTGTTAGTTTCTGCTTTATAACAAAGTGAATCAGTTATACATATACATATGTTCCCATATGTCTTCCCTCTTGCGTGTCCCTCCCTCCCACCCCTCCAGGCTGTCACAAAGCACCAAGCCAATATCCCTGTGCCATGCGGCTGCTTCCCACTAGCTATCTACCTTACTACGTTTGTTAGTGTGTATATGTCTATGACTGTCTCTCGCCCTGTCACAGCTCACCCTTCCCCCTCCCTATATCCTCAAGTCCATTCTCCAGTAGGTCTGCGTCTTTATTCCTGTCTTACCCCTAGGTTCTTCATGACTTTTTTTTTCTTAAATTCCATATATATGTGTTAGCATACGGTATTTGTCTTTTTCTTTCTGACTTACTAAACTCTGTATGACAGACTCTAGGTCTATCCACCTCATTACAAAGAGCTCAATTTCGTTTCTTTTTATGGCTGAGTAATATTCCATTGTATATATGTGCCACATCTTCTTTATCCATTCATCCGATGATGGGCACTTAGGTTGTTTCCATCTCCGGGCTATTGTAAATAGAGCTGCAATGAACATTTCGGTACATGACTCTTTTTGAATTATGGTTTTCTCAGGGTATATGCCCAGTAATGGGATTGCTGGGTAATATGGTAGTTCTATTTGTAGTTTTTTAAGGAACCTTGATACTGTTCTCCATAGTGGCTGAACCAATTCACATTCCCACCAGCAGTGCAAGAGTGTTCCCTTTTCTCCACACCCTCTCTAGCATTCATTGTTTCTAGATTTTTTGATGATGGCCATTCTGACTGGTGTGAGATGATATCTCATTGTAGTTTTGATTTGCATTTCTCTAATGATTAATGATGTTGAGCATTCTTTCATGTGTTTGTTGGCAGTCTGTATATCTTCTTTGGAGAAATGTCTATTTAGGTCTTCTGCCCATTTTTGGATTGGGTTGTTTGTTTTTTTGTTATTGAGCTGCATGAGCTGCTTGTAAATTTTGGAGATTAATCCTTTGTCAGTTGCTTCATTTGCAAATATTTTCTCCCATTCTGAGGGTTGTATTTTGGTCTTGTTTATGGTTTCCTTTGCTGTGCAAAATCTTTGAAGATTCATTAGGTCCCATTTGTTTATTTTTGTTTTTATTTCCATTACTCTAGGAGGTGGGTCAGAAAGGATCTTGCTGTGATTTATGTCATAGAGTGTTTTGCCTATGTTTTCCTCTAAGAGTTTGATAGTTTCTGGCCTTACATTTAGGTCTTTAATCCATTTTGAGCTTATTTTTGTGTATGGTGTTAGGGAGTGATCTAATCTCATACTTTTACATGTAGCTGTCCAGTTTTCCCAGCACCACTTATTGAAGAGGCTCTCCTTTCTCCACTGTACATTCCTGCCACCTTTATCAAAGATAAGGTGTCCATAAGTGCGTGGGTTTATCTCTGGGCTTTCTATCCTGTTCCATTGATCTATCTTTCTGTTTTTGTGCCAGTACCATACTGTCTTGATTACTGTAGCTTTGTAGTATAGTCTGAAGTCAGGGAGCCTGATTCCTCCAGCTCCTTTTTTCGTTCTCAAGATTGCTTTGGCTATTCGGGGTCTTTTGTGTTTCCATACAAATTGCGAAAATTTTTGTTCTAGTTCTGTGAAAAATGCCAGTGGTAGTTTGATAGGGATTGCATTGAATCTATAGATTGCTTTGGGTAGTATAGTCATTTTCACAATGTTGATTCTTCCAATCCAAGAACATGGTATATCTCTCCATCTATTTGTATCATCTTTAATTTCTTTCATCAGTGTCTTATAATTTTCTGCATACAGGTCTTTTGTCTCCTTAGGTAGGTTTATTCCTAGATATTTTATTCTTTTTGTTGCAATGGTAAATGGGAGTGTTTTCTTGATTTCACTTTCAGATTTTTCATCATTAGTATATAGGAATGCCAGAGATTTCTGTGCATTAATTTTGTATCCTGCTACTTTACCAAATTCATTGATTAGCTCTAGTAGTTTTCTGGTAACATCTTTAGGATTCTCTATGTAGAGTATCATGTCATCTGCAAATAGTGACAGCTTTACTTCTTCTTTTCTGATTTGGATTCCTTTTATTTCCTTTTCTTCTCTGATTGCTGTGGCTAAAACTTCCAAAACTATGTTGAATAAGAGTGGTGAGAGTGGGCAACCTTGTCTTCTTCCTGATCTTAGTGGAAATGCTTTCAGTTTTTCACCATTGAGGATGATGTTTGCTGTGGGCTTGTCATATATAGCCTTTATTATGTTGAGGAAAGTTCCCTCTATGCCTACTTTCTGCAGGGTTTTTATCATAAATGGGTGTTGAATTTTGTCAAAAGCTTTCTCTGCATCTATTGAGATGATCATATGATTTTTCTCCTTCAATTTGTTAATATGGTTTATCACATTGATAGATTTGCGTATATTGAAGAATCCTTGCATTCCTGGAATAAACCCCACTTGATCATGGTGCATGATCCTTTTAATGTGCTGTTGGATTCTGTTTGCTAGTATTTTGTTGAGGATTTTTGCATCTATGTTCATCAGTGATATTGGCCTGTAGTTTTCTTTCTTTGTGACATCCTTGTCTGGTTTTGGTATCAAGGTGATGGTGACCTCGTAGAAGGAATTTGGGAGTGTTCCTCCCTCTGCTATATTTTGGAAGAGTTTGAGAAGGATAGGTGTTAGCTCTTCTCTAAATGTTTGATAGAATTCGCCTGTGAAGCCATCTGGTCCTGGGCTTTTGTTTGTTGGAAGATTTTTAATCACAGTTTCAATTCAGTGCTTGTGATTGGTCTGTTCATATTTTCTATTTCTTCCCGATTCAGTCTTGGCAGGTTGTGCATTTCTAAGAATTTGTCCATTTCTTCCAGGTTGTCCATTTTATTGGCATAGAGTTGCTTGTAGTAATCTCTCATGATCTTTTTTATTTCTGTAGTGTCAGTTGTTACTTCTCCTTTTTCATTTCTAATTCTATTGATTTGAGTCTTCTCCCTTTTTTTCTTGATGAGTCTGGCTAGTGGTTTATCTATTTTGTTTATCTTCTCAAAGAACCAGCTTTTAGTTTTATTGATCTTTGCTATTGTTTCCTTCATTTCTTTTTCATTTATTTCTGATCTGATTTTTATGATTTCTTTCCTTCTGCTAGCTTTGGGGTTTTTTTGTTCTTCTTTCTCTAATTGCTTGAGGTGCAAGGTTAGGTATTTATTCGAGATGTTTCCTGCTTCTTAAGGTGGGCTTGTATTGCTATAAACTTCCCCCTTAGAACTGCTTTTGCTGCATCCCATAGGTTTTGGGTCGTTGTGTCTCCATTATCATTTGTTTCTAGGTATTTTTTTATTTCTTCTGATTTCTTCAGCGATCACTTCATTATTAAGTAGTGTATTATTTAGCCTCCATGTGTTTGTATTTTTTACAGATCTTTTCCTGTAATTGATATCTAGTCTCATGGCGTTGTGGTCAGAAAAGATAATTGATACAATTTCAATTTTCTTAAATTTACCAAGGCTTGATTTGTAACCCAAGATATGATCTATCCTGGAGAATGTTCCATGAGCACTTGAGAAAAATGTGTATTCTGTTGTTTTTGGATGGAGTGTCCTATAAACATCAATTAAGTCCATCTTGTTTAATGTATCATTTAAAGCTTGTGTTTCCTTATTGATTTTCATTTTGGATGATCTGTCCATGGGTAAAAGTGGGATGTTAAAGTCCCCTACTATGAATGTGTTACTGTCGATTTCCCCTTTTATGGATGTTAGTATTTGCCTTATGTATTGAGGTGCTCCTATGTTGGGTGTATAAATATTTACAATTGTTATATCTTCTTCTTGGATCGATCCCTTGATCATTATGTAGTGTTGGGCCTCATTTTTAAGGTATACTATTATAGGTAATGAGAGCCCTACTTTCCAGGGTACAGTAGTTGAAACAACACATTTTCCTTAACCATCTGCCATATGCCTAATGTGCAGGGTGCTCCAGGGAACAAGAGAAGCAGAAATGGGCAAGGCCATAGTGGCCTGCCAGGGAAAAGCAAACACTGGACCTTCTTAATTTAACCTCTTATTAACCATTTTTCCTTAGCTATAGGAAGAGTGACTTTGAAGTGCTGAACTGTAAGATACACTTCAAACAATTATGATTGCTAATGTTCTGGTTCTCAAAGGGCTCAGAAAGTGGCTATCAGTGAACGCAAAATGAGACCTTTATCATTTTTTCCTTTTTGTTACTATCTAAAAGAGATATCATGGGCAGAATGTCACTTTTTTTTTTTTTCTTTTTGTGGTACGCGGGCCTCTCACTGTTGTGGCCTCTCCCATTGCAGAGCACAGGCTCCGGACACGCAGGCTCAGCGGCCATGGCTCATGGGCCTAGCCGCTCTGCGGCATGTGGGATCTTCCCAGACCGGGGCACGAACCCGTGTCTCCTGCAATGGCAGGGGGACTCTCAACCACTGCGCCACCAGGGAAGCCCCAGAATGTCACTTTTAATCCTTTCCTGTGTCTCTTATGCATTTAGTGAGCTTCTTTAATTACAATCTTGAAAGTGTCAAGAAAAGATTGGCAATATTAATTTTTAAATGTATTACTGTTTCTAAATGTTTGAGAACTATTTTTTCCCCTCCTCCTTGGAAAACAAAGGCAATGGCTCAGTGCTTTAATTTGGGTTTATATTTCCATTTTAACTCTGGTTAATTGTTGTAAATATAGTGCAAATTAATAAAAATCCACTTTTGTACTAAAAAATGAACAGAAAGTCTGTTGAAAAGATTCTTATTTTCAAGTCTAGACATCAGTGATCTTGATAATTAATGCCTGAATTTCCAGGTTGAGAAAGTTTACAAAACTTATCCAAAAAATACGATTTTTTCCCCTCATTACTCACAGTCATAATTATCACCATAGGTTATTTGAAAAATCATCAAGCTGTACTCAGCTTTGTGCTGTGAACTTAAACTGCTTATTTACTGACTTGTATATTAATTCTGCCTTTTTCGCCCAGAAGAAAACTGTCTTATGCCATAGAATTAACTACCCTATAACCCACAATGAAGTGGAATATTTTATTAGTTAACTTCTCCATCGTTTCTCTTCCCTGTCTTTCGGTGGGCAGTTTTCACCAGAAGGTGGAGCAAACTCTTCCAATATTTGACAGGTATTCAGTTCTCAGGTGAAGGCTGTTGCTGTCCTTTCCTCCCATTCCTCACAGCCTCACTCAGAGGATTTCAGTTAGAACCTCTAATTCACTAAGACCATTAAAATATGCAGGAGAACGATGTTTTTTGTTTGTTTATTTGTTTGTTTCTTTTTGGTGGTGTTCTTTTGTCCTCAGAGTAGCCAAAAAAACTAGCTCTAGAAACTTCAAGGTTTATCCTGGCTCCTAAGTGGCCAGGGCACCATGACAGATACTTAACTGCACGTGGCTAAGGTTTGTTCTCTTAAAGTGGTACCTATTGCCAGGTTAAATGGCAAAGAAGTTGCTTCTGAGTCCAAGAGGGTGCTCTTGTGGTGGCTGGTGGATGATATTATCTTTTCAACCATTGTGAAGGGGGTCAAGGAATTTCTCTTGCGACTCCACATCTAGTTCTTTGAAAAGGTATTACATTCTCTGAGAAGTTAATTGATAAACATGGTAAATTTGGTGAATTGGCTGCTTGCAAGTGGATCTTCAGGTGAATTGCCACAGAAAAATTGTTTCAGATGAGTTAGTTTTTGGCATATTAATATAGAGCCAGGCTAAGCCATGATGTTTGCTAACTTCTTGCCCGAATACCACAATAAACTTGTCTTTTGGCTTCCATTTGTCACGCTCTCCTACCATTTTGCTCTCTCTCTTATAGCCAGAGTGACATTTCTAAAAACACCAATCAGCAGTGCTGTTCTTCTCCTCTTAAACCCTGTAGTCACCCCTCATTGATTTCAGGATGGTTCCACCTGTTCCAGCACCACCTCCACCCCCACCCCACCCCGACCCTCTCAGATCCCTAGGCACCTGCCCCTACACCACTCCCCATTCCCATGCTCCAGCACTTCATTCCTTCCAAATCCCGCCTTTCTTAGGGCTTACACGTGTTGCCCTATGTTGCAGCCATTTGCTCAGAAATCTCCCCACCTTTTCCCCTAACTCCTTTTAACCGTCTTGATCTCAGGTGAAATGTCACTTTTCCTGGGAGGTCTTCTAACTCCTATTCTAGTTTAAGCCTCCTGATGAGATGTCTTTTTTGTACTTTTAGCTTTTTTCATCACTTGCATCAGTACTATAATAAAATTATTCAAATAATTGGTCTCTGTCTTCCCCACTAAAATGCAAGCTTCAGGAGGATGGGGATCAACAGCTGTCTTGTTCAGTGCTATCCAGTAGTATTTCTTCAATAATGGAAACATTCTATTTTGCATTGTTCAGTATGGTAGCCATGAACCACATGTGGCTATTGAGCACTTGTAATATGGTTAATATGACTGAGGACATGAAGTTTTAGTTTTATTTGATTCTAATTAATTAAAATTTAAATTTAAATAGCTATGTATGGTTAGTGGCTTTGAACAGCATAGGTCCCACTCACCAGTGTATCTCAAGCTCTTAGCATAGCACCTAACATAGTAGGTGTTCAATTAATATTTGTTAAATTAACAATTTACTGGGGTTTGTATTATTAATCTTATTTTTGGATAATAAAATTGAAGGACAGAGAGAATGTGACTATCACTCACAAGCAGGTACATACATACATTCATTCATGCTTTATCTAATGCCTACTTCCAAATGAGATTTGATTCTGTGGTTAGGTTAACTCTATCATTCACCAAGATTCTGTTTAATTATAAATTCCTGTGTGCAATGATCTGTTATTTGATTTACATTTTTAAACCTCAAATTTCTAAGTCTCAATTTCCTCATCTGTCAAATGGGGAACATGATAATAACTATCCTTTCATATTAAAAATCTAAATGAGGTAATGTATATAAAACTTTTTCCCCATGGTTCTGGACACAAAGGGATTGTTCAATAAATGTTACTTGCAATTATTCTTAATTATTATTTCTTAAAGCCACTTCCACCTCCCCATGAGAGAGAGAGTTGCTTCCTCTGTTTTGGGCTAATATCACTTTTTAGACTCCCATATGAAAGCATGCATATATTTTATAACTATTTTGCTTTCCTCCTTCTTTAACTAAACTATCACCTCCTTGATAACAGGGATTTTATATTCCTGTTTCCATTCCTACTCCCTTGTATAGCACCTGGCTCAAAGCAAACACTGAGAAAATGTTTATCAAGTGAATGAAGTATAGCAAATTAGGGTCAAAGCTCCAGACTTCCTGACCCTTAGACATGCGCTCATTTTACTTAACAATATTATCTCTTACTTCTGGGGGGGGTGGGGAGCAGAAGATTCTTTTGATGTACTAAAGACACAGACTTATAATGTTTGAATTTATGAGTGTTTTACAAAATATATAGAATGTTTATAATGTTGAGTGTGCATGTACTAGCTTTATAATAAGAAAATAATTAAAATTACACAAAATTTGTATGACAACCAAATGGCATTCTCATGGCTTTTAACCTGTGAGTGTGCCCACTTCTTTGTCTGACTTTGATATCAGGATAGAAATGCTCCTAAGGATTAATTCTTCGTGATTAAAAACCTGTCCTTAGTGTCAAGGAAAGTTCCCTTGTTGAAATATATGTCCTACTAATACAATGAGGTGAAACAAGAATAGGCAAAAAACTATTTCTCAAATCTTGGGAAGTTTTCTGTAGGGCATGACAACATGAATCGTGCATAATACCTAGTATGTATAATTCAGTGTTTATGTATTTTGCATTTTGCCTATGAACTCTAAGTACTTCACGTATATTAAAACAGTTCCAGTTTCTTTATAATTCTAGAAACCAAAGATTAGAGACAACTTTGTTTTGAATAGACAGAAACTCTGTTGTTCTGGGAGAATGACAAATGTCAGGTCATGTAGATTTTGAGTGAAACTTGAACTAGAATTCAAGTTTCTTCTTACTCTTGGTCTGGTACCAGATTATATTTTTCAGCATATAAACAGTAATATCTGGTATAATTATGTAAAAGCTATTTGTATTTGAAAACTCAAATCTATAGTTGTCAAATAGCAGGGGATATATTTATAGCTAAGGAAGTTAGTATGATGGCTGCGGTGTTAGTACATGTATGATTTCATAGTTTTATTTATTTATTGTTACAAAAGGGATATAAATTAATTTCATGCTCTATTTCTCAAATAGTTTTGAACTCTGTGAGCAAATGCCATCATGCCAGCCAAGTAGTAGTCCTCCAAATTTAACACTGGTAAACATGAAATGTTCATAACTTAGATATTCAAGTCATATAACAATAGATTTTTTTTTCTGAGAAGTTCCCTGGATTTAAGTTTCTCTTTAGTATTTAATAGGTTGCTCACAAGCTATGTTGTATAGCCAAAGCTAATGTAATATTGTAAGTTAACTATACTTCAATAAAAAAATAGGTTGCTCATGAAGACTTGCCCAAGAAAACTAGTATATTTCTCTTCTGTTACTTGGCGTCCAAAATGTGAAAAAGAGAACTAAGGGTACGTGCTAAAGCCCATGTGCGGAAATGTTCTTAGACTATGCTGTACTTAGGTGAATTTGAAACAGTGCACTCCAAGTTTCCTAAGTGAGAGTATTAAAAATATGCACTATTATTTAGTTAAAACATTGTAAAAACTAAACTATTATTTTTTTAAGTAGAGAAAACTTTATTATAATTTAATGAGTTTGAACTCATTTAAAACACAGAAATTAAAAAATTTAATTTCTGCCAATTTACAGATGGGCAAGTCTATTTGTAAATGATCTCATCCCTAACAAACAATTAGCTTAATGGATATTAATGTGTGTGTGACTTTCAAAATAAAATCTGAAAACCAACCACAGTGATTTCACATTTGAGCGCTTTTAGCAGTACAGTGCATTTCCTAATTGTTTATTTCAATGTTGTATTCAGAGGGAACATAACTTCTTCCTTTGTGTATGATACATTTTTCAAGTGTCCATGCATTTGTATAGCAAGAATTAGAAAGGTGCTTTGAAGCTATAGGTTTATTTACAAACTAACATTGTATAACAGTAATGAAAATACTATGTTTAAATCACATGTTATAATGTCTTGTTATGAAGGCAGTGCCTATAGCTACAATAAAGACCAGGTAACTGACAGATATCCTTAAAACTTGGACATAAATAAATTAGAAAACAGTTTCTTATAAGTATACTCAAAGTTTGGCAGTTGTAGAGACAATTTGAGTTGTAAGACAGGAGATCGAGCATGGCATCAGAAAGAAATATCTATAGAGAGCCAAGGTATGCAGGTTCCTGTCCTAGTCAATAAACTAGGTGATCTAGGGGAAATCATTGCCCTCTTTGGGGCTTTACTTTCTCATTTGTCAGATAAAAGATTCTGACTACTTGAGTACTCAGTTTTTTGGGTTTTTTTTAAAATCCTAAGTATTAAAACCCTAAGAGTAGAAAAGAAAGAACACAATTCTAAGTGTAAGAGTCATAGGAACTAGAGTGCATATGACATTTTCTTATTATTTTTATTCATAAAGAAGTTTAATCCTTTTTACTTATAGGCAAATTGGGCTTTAGTGTCAAATCTAAAGCTATCCTATTTCTCTTTCATAAAATTCTCTCCTTCTTTGGAGCCATGTATTGGGCTATACTGAGCACGGTATTGAAGTAGAAGGTGTAACCCTTCTCTATCCTCACCCAATATAGGTTAATAACAACTAGACTGATGTATTGGGGTTACCTTCCTGGACATGATGCCATACTTGACTAAGGTGAACATACAATTTATCATCCAAATTGGCACACTTTTGAGATTGAAAAGGACAACTATTAACAATTATATTTTGACAGCCACTCTTAACCAGAATTATGAGGGAAGCATATAAGGGCTGCAAAGGGGATGATTTTAATATGTTCTATATAGCTTTGCATGCTCTTCTTTACTTATTCTCCACCCTTCTTGAGGCAGAGAGAGAAAAGATTTAGGTTTGAATGAAGGTAACATTTTGATTCAAATAGGTAAATTGCAGGGTTTGCTTTTCGTATGTAAAACAGCATGAATTACCAAATAAGAGGGCTCAAATTTAGCCAGAAATTCTGAAAAAGACAATTATACAAAATCCAACAAACCCACTGAAATATGCAGTTCAGTACCTCATCTTGCTTACTTCTCCATGAAGGTCAAAAGTACCTCCTACTGTGATATGTCGGCAATCTCTGAAAGATTGATTAAATTTCTATATAATATGGAATTGCTGAATCCAGTGAACCATAACTTATGTAATTTGTATTATACTTTATCAGTCACCTTTTAAAACTGTTTATGAAACTTTCCCTTGTAGACAGTGGAAACCTGAGAAATACTTTCTTTATAGTAACTTTAGCAGTTTGTTTGACTTAATTATTAAGTCAAACAATGTTAGAGGGTGGATTTCTTAAAGGGATTTGAATGTAAAAATTTACTTAATTTTTGTATTTAAATTTTAGAATGGAAAAATCTGAGGATAAAGATGATGGGTTTTATATTGCATGGGAAAGAATGGGAAAAATAATCTTCATGTATGGTGAAAGAGTGGCTAAAGAGATATTTGAGAACTTCCCTTGCTAACTCTTAATTCAAAAGGTAAGGTATGGGTGTAAGTTATAGAAGTGTGTCTAATCTTGGAAAGTTCTATAGTATGCTGAGTTCTGCTTAAATAGGCCCTATTCTTTCAACAGGGAAGTTGATAAAACCAGAGATTAGGAGTTCAGAGGCAAAATAATATATTCCATTCCCAGGTATATGGAGAATTTCCTCTTTCTCCTTCTCTGTTCCCCACCCCTATCACCCCCCTCTCACTTTCTAATTCTTGACTCATTTAAAAACTTGACACGTGGAAGTGCTCATGAACGATATGCTCTCCAAGTAAGTCTAGAAGATAGACCATCCTGCATGTCCAGTGAAAGATCCTGGAAAGATTAGGACGATCTCTGTGTCCTTGAATAAGAGTTCATGTCAGAGCTCCTTGAAAGCTATAGAGCTGCTACTGGAGACCGCTGGGACAGAAATCTGCAGTAAAGGAGATACCCCCTGAGAACATCAGGGGGGTATACAAACAACACTCTGATCACTGGAAATAAAATCTGTACTCCTTAACATGGTCTGCAAAGTCCTGTTTCATCTATACCATTCTCCTTTCCAGCCCCATTTCTATCATATTTCCCCCTTATTTATTACCCTAAATGTCTTTATATCTCTATATGTTTGCCATTCTCCCTTTAGCCCCAAGCCTTTTAAAGACTCTAAATCAAAATCCTCTACATCTGATGCCTCCCATCTCCAGCTGTCTTCTCCTGGTTAAATTCTACTTATTTCTAAGATCTTAGTTCAAACATCCGTTCCCCAGGAACTCCTTTTCTGACTTGGTCAACTCCATGTGCTATATTGTATTAGTGTTCTACTGCTACAAAACAAATCACCACAAATTTAGTTATTTAAAGTAACACAAGTTTATTTTCTCACAGTTTTCTTATGTTAGGAGTGTGCACATGATTTAGTTGGATCTTTTGCTCCTGTGCGACAAGACTGCAATCAAGAGATTGGCTGGGCTGCTGTTCTTATTTGAGACCCAGGATCCTCTTCTAGGCTCACTGGTTGTTGGTAGAATTCATTCCCTTGAATGTATGACTGAGGTTCCTTTTTTGTTAGCTCTTGGCCAGGGACTGCTCTAAGATCCCAGAAGCTGTCTGCAGTTCTCTGGCACATGACTCTCATAGGGAGTTTGTAACATGGCTTTCTTTCTTCCAGGCCAACAGGAATACATCTTTCTGATGCTTCACCTTCATTTAAAGACTCCTCTGATTAGGTCAGGCCCACTCAGAAACACCTAGATAATCTTTTTGGTGAACTCAAAGTTGATTAGTAACCTTAACGTAGGAGTGGTATCCCTTTATATTTACACATTCTGCTCATAATCTGCTCAAAGGGAGGGGATTATATAGAGCATATGCTCGAAGGGATGAGAGTCTTGGGAACCATTTTAGAATCCTGCCTACCTCAATAGTCCCTCATGCCATATGTCTCCTCTGTTTTATCACAAAACACTTTCAATTGTACATTTATTTCTGTGATTCTTTGATTAACATCAGTCCTTTCCACCAGCATGTAAGCTTCATTAGAACAGGGAATACTGTTTTCGGGGAGGTTCTCTTTCCTCATATTGTATTCTTGGATGTTAGCACATTGTTCAACATAGTGTAAATGCTCAATGAATGTTTAAATAATTGAGTGACTTCTATTAATTGAATAAATGAAGGGCTGAATGAAAGTTCTACTGTGATTATCTGGCACTAGGTGGTCATTCTTAGATCTACTCATTCCCTAATGCCTATGCACTGAAAGATGGCAGCTATTTAATAAGATATTAGGTCTCTAATCTGAGGTTACTAGATGGACTGACTTTAAAGAAGAAATAGCTCCTTATGTCCCAAGTCTGAGAGAAGTCTATTTATCTTGCAGGCTTTCCTGGCATTATGTATAGAGATTTCCTTTCAGAATAACTTTCAGAACCTGAGCTTTTATCAGCCCTCTTACCAAGGAACTAAAGTAAACTTACACCTTCCAGCCAGGCTACGTCAATTGGAAGGGTAGGTTGAGCCCTTGGTAGACTCAGGTTTTTATAAAACCAGGAGGATTCCAGTGAGAGAAGTATAAAAGCACACAGGGAATATGTGTGGGGTGTGTGTGTGTGTGTGTGTGTGTGTGTGTGTGTGTGTGTGAATTTTGTGTTTATGAAACTACGTGTTGCTGGCTATAGGGGGAGTATAAGAGGTCTCCAGTGATAGAGGCCTGCTTCCTCTTGCCCTTAATTCCCTATAAATGCAGTAGCTCAGTCAACATGTCCCAGGTATCTTATGAGACTGTAGAATTATAGCCATAAATTCTGAGAAGTCACAACAAAACTCTGAGATTCCTCACACGTAGAGGTGGGGGAAGGTTATGTCTCTTTAAAGGGAGGTAGCAGATCATGTGTTTAGTCTTGAGTGATAAATTTTTTCCTTGGTGTCTGTATTTGTCAGGGTTCTCTAGAGAAACAGGATCTATAGAATGAAAAAAATATATACATACGTATATCTATTTCTTTCACACAACTATATATTTTATATATAATATATGAAAATATATATAAAGAGATTTATTTTAAAGAATTGGCTCATGTAATTAAGGAGGTTTGATGAGTCCAAACTCTGATGAGGGAGGCCGGCAGGCTGGACACTTAGGAAAAAGTTGCTGTTTGAGTCCATAGGCAATCTGCTGTACAACCAGGAGGAGCTAAAGTTCCAGATGAAGTCTGAAAACAGTTTGCTGAAGAATTCCCTCTTGATCTGGAGAGATTAGCTTTTTGTTCTATTTAGACCTTAACTGATTGGATGAGGCCCGCTCACCATGGAAGGCAATTGGCTTTATTTAAAGTCCATGGATTTAATTGTAAATCTCATACAAAAACACTCTCACAGAAACATCAAGAATAATGTTTGACAAAACAGCCAACTTGACATACAAAATTAACCATCACAGTGTTCCTATAATTCAGTCTTATATTTACCATTGATATTTCATATTTGTGAGACTCATATATTATTTATTCAGTCTAGAAATTCTGTTCCTCAGAGGACTTGGGGACAAAGTTAGAGATTAAAAAAAAAATCCTTCATCTCTTAGAACATTTTTTTCTTGACAAATAATACACTGGAAAAACTAGTTCTATAATATGCCCCAATATGGAGAAGATAACATAAGACTGACAAAAGATTAATCTATTCATAATCCCATGTTTGGCTAATGGGGGTCACAGAGCCCTAGGCTTTCAACTTTGACATAATATACTTTTTTTAGACCACTACTCACATAAAATTCTGAAATTTTTGTGGTCTTGAAAAGATGTATACCTCTTGATAGCCACAAATAAACCAGGGCCTGAATAATGAAATAGCATGTAATCTCAGGTAACCTGCTAATGTTAATCTTTATTTTAAACCTTACGTTACTTGATATACCTTGTCAATAGCTCATGACTATTATTGTCATACACCTGTCTATGAATATGACACTTTTAATACCATATCAAGGGACCCACATTGTCTCTTGGGATGTCTGTACAGAATGATCTGTCATATAAGAATTCCCTGGATTGGGGCTGAGTTTATATTATGGTCCTGACAATCTTTTCTTCTGACTCAAGAAGGCAAGATTCACAAAGTGTCCACACATCATCATTGGAATGCCAGAAAACTAAAAACTCTTCTCAGTGCCTATGTCTTGTACAGAATTAGGCACATAGTACTTACTAAATATATTCATATATAAATGAACGAATGAATTATATTTGTACTTTTAGCTATCTTGGAATCTGGTTCAGTTGGCAATTGGATAGGCTAGATTAGGTGATATAAGAAGAAAATAGAATCACTGGTATAGGACAAGCCATGTGGGATGGTCCCAGAAATAGGCAATGAGAGGCAGTGGGACATAAGAATATCTTGCAGTCAGCAAGTTGCAGCAGGCAGGGGCTATAGGAGGCTACCTGTTCCTATGATTGAGAATTATTAGCATTAGGAGCAGTCAGATGACAGTTGGGGAAGCAACAGTAGTTGGTAGCTAGCCTGGAAAAAGAAAGTGAGAATTTAACTATGGCAGTGGGAGTTCAAGAGTAAGTGTCCAGCTCCTGGAAAAGTAAAGAGATAACATTAGGACCTAGTCCTAGAGGAGTTTACTAGTCAGAGATAGTAATAGATACTCAGGCATGGGGTGAGGAAGAAGTGGATGGGTGGAGTTGGGGTAGTGAGACACAACCCTAGGCATTAGAATTGGACCTTGGGTCACAAAATAATTCTGGAGGTGAATTACTAGAAATGGGGCCTGAAACACAGCAAAACCAATGGTAAACTGACTTAGTGCTGAGTTGCTAGCCCAACTTTCTACAACTTCTAATTTGGAAGCGCCTGAGACCTAAATGCTGAATTGGAGTTACCTCTACCAGTGGCATTAGAGAGACTTCAACTGTGGCAGTGGATTTTAGCTGTGGCCAGGCACACTCTATTCAGCTAGTCAGAAGACACTATCCCGCCATCTTGGAAGCATTCTGAGGTGCCCAGGGAAAATGGGCTATTTTCCTCCTGTAAGAAGGATAAAGTGCACAGCAGAAAGGCCAGGGCCCAAGGGCTGCACAGACTGGGTGAGACATGCCGTTACAGAGATGAAAATCTAAGGTTGACAAGAGACTTCAGTCACCCTGGTTCAGAGCCACAGAGGAAATTCTTCCATGGAACTTTTCAGGTTCCTTTTTGACCTCTTAGCCCTTGGACCTGCCAGGATTTCTTGCCCACCCACCTAGTTTGACTTAACTTTCTCATGCTTCTGTAGTATGCCTTGTGCTCCGACCACCTAGTTAGAAGCTCTGTCTTTTTGCCAGTAAATGATAAATGGCTTCTGTAATTTGGAGAAGATAATTATGGTAAGGAAGGTGAATTTTTCAGAGCTTTAAATTTGAATAAATTCAAGCCTGTGGAAAAGTTGGAAGAAGAAAACAACAAACAGACTTACACCCTTCATCTAGACTCACTAATTATTAATATTTTGCCATACTTACTATTTATGTTTACATATATGTGTGCATATGTATATATACATGAACAATTTGCAAGCTATTAGATTTTCCACCCCTAAATGCTACAGCCTTTGTCTTGTGAACATACATTCTCCTACCTGACTATGGTACTATTATTATGTCCAAGGAATTTTATATTGATGCAATAAAATTATCTAATATATATTCTATATTCAAGTTTCCCAGTTGCCTCAATAATGTCCTTTATAGATGATTTTTATTGTGACTTTTTAAATATCCAATTTTGTGAGGCAACTCCCAATTTTAGAAATAAAATTAGGAACATAAGATTTCTAGGGTACCTTGGGAAAAACGTGTAGGGTGGATATGTTTGTTCAGTCTTCTCAAAAAAGTAATTGTTTCATCTTTCCACTGATGGGAAAGCACAAGTATCAATCAAGAATGTGTCAGCAGGTTCGGATACATAGTAATGGCTTTTACTTAATGGAGTTCGAGTGAATTTTCACCTTTAGTTAAAAGTGAGTCTTTGTGCATTGGATGCTAGCTTTCATATTTAAATTGCATTCATACTTGATCTTTTGGCCAAAGCAGCAGGAGACCAGTTAAAAAAAATCTATTGCTCTTAATTTAAAGGCAGCGATTAAAGGAGATTCAGAGCTTTGAAACTGTTGTGAGTATTCTACTCGAGAAAATAAACACTAATTGAAAGGACTAATCAAAAGCTCATCATCCTGAAGGGCACTTGGATGATTCACAAGTGGGCAGCTTAGGTAGACAAGGTGGTCTTATGAGGACCTCGTCATTCTAAGTACTGGGGGACCTTAAGCTATGCATTAGATGAGTCCCCATGATGAGTGACTGCATATGATGAGAAAATATATCTGCCATTAACTTCCTTCATAATTTTGCAGATAGTTTATAGAAATAATTCATCTTTAATCAGTAATAGAAAACTTATATATTGTAACATTTCCTTCAAGAAAATCTTTCTTTTGCCAATCTGCAGTATATGTGCATTTAATTCTATCACACAATCTCTACAAATATTTGGGCAAATAAGTAATGGTTTCCAATAAAGTGGTGCTCTTTGAAAACAGATAAATAATTAAACACTGTCCTCTTTATTGCACTCACATAGGAGTTTTTCCTTCTCTAGTAGAGATGCCTTCATGGCTTAAACCATTACCCCAGGGGCCTAACAAAAATTCAGAGATGAAAAAGCCATTTGAAGATTTTTTTTTCAGATAATTCTAGATGATTCAGACAATTTCCTAAGCAGCAAAACTTTCTGTAAATGAAATTTTCCCCTTACCAGACTATAAATCAATACTTGTTGGCTCTAATGATGAATTGGTGATAAAGGAATTCTAACAACTGTTATCTGATGAGAAGATCGCTGTTGGGTTGATAGTGGGGAATGGGGGTTTACTGATTATCTGGGAAGCTTGTTTCTGAGATTGCTGCCATCAATGGAATTTTGTTGGTCATTACCAATGCACGTGTGCAAAACCAGGTAAATTGAGCAAGGCTGGAATGCATTTGAGCTATATAGTCCAAACAGTATGATATGGATGTTTTAAAAGTATGAAAAAATTCATAATCAGTGTGCATATAAATGTTGTAAAATTTGGTGGCAGGAAGAATTCAGTTTCCTTCACTGAGTGCTAAATCATTCATTTATAGCTGCTTCCATGTTGCCTTCTGTTTTGGCACTCACATTTGCCTTTTCACTATTATCATATTGAATTCAATATGAGGATACAACTTTGTTACTTTTGTCAAATTTGAAAATAAGTAGGCCATTATAATTTACGAAAGGTGTTGCTACACTCTGATCCTTAATAGGAAAGGAGTCCAAAGAGTGGGGATTCATCTTCAAATCTCATTACGGTAAACTTTACTCAAATTCTTTCATTTTATCAAAATTTTGTTATTTTGTTTTTTTTGGCTACACCACTGGGCTTGTGGGATCTTAGTTCCCAACCAGGGATTGAACCCGGGCCCTAGGCAGTGAGAGCTCATAGTCCTAACCACTGGACTGCTAGGGAATTCCCTCATTTTATCAAATTCTTTATAATGAGTTCTAAGCTGGGTATAGAATTGTCGCCATTATATATCTTGTGGAAATATATCTCATAAGGTTTTCTGACCAAGAACCATTATTTCCAGTTTCCGTATCTATCAGGAGGGAGGTGGACACCTTCTAACTCTCTACCACTAGTACATGATGTTTGTTCTATGCCCTCCTGTCCCCATGGCTCCCAACGAGCACATTGCATAGCAGTGGAATTGATTAAAGGATGTAGTGTTGGGACACCAACATTATTTAAACAGAGCTTTAGAAAAGCCCTTCCAAGATTGCCATGACATTATTATAAACTCATCTATTAAACTGGACTATATGAAGCTGCTATTTTGTGGATAAAAAAGAATACTTTATTATCCAATTGACACACTCTTGAGAGAGAAAGGAGAAACTATTAATAATTAAGATAGGTATAACTGATACTGTCCAGGCAAAGCAGAATATATGGTCACCCAGTAATAACAGTACCTACTCTTCAGGGTTCTTGTGAAGTTTCAATGACAAAATGTATGTAAAACAGCTGTCATGTGGGAAACATTAAATAAGTGGTATCTGTTTATATTGGTATTTTTTATACTTTCTACTTTGGCCAACAAAGCAATGAAATCATAGTGACTTGTTTATTCTCTTTTTCTTTTACTAGCTGATGCTACCTCTAGCAATGAGAGGAAAAAGAACTTTATTTAGTTATTTCTACCATAGTGATTCTCCACCAAAATAAGGGAAATCTGTTTTAAAATTTAAAAAATACCAGATACCCGATCCTGCCTTCTCCACACACTCATCTCCCTAGCTTGATAGTTACTTCCACCAGAAGCTGCTTATACTGAGTGGACTATGTCACAGCTCTTAGGCTTACTGGGGCAGAAAAAAATTGAGAATAACTAATTTATTTGATTAATAATTTCTTGAAAGCAGTGATTTTTCTATTACTTATTCCCTGTGCTTACCATAGTAGCCAGCACATAGTAGGAACTACTACTATCAATATCAACATCAATATAATATAGTATCAATAAACATTTGTTCAATTAATGAAAGTATGAGTAAATGGATCTTAGCAGCTAAAAATCAACATTATGAGGCAGTGGCCTCTAGTATTACTGTGCAACCAATGCCCCACTGTGATAGGGAACTTTCCTAAGCTCCAGCTAGAACTTGTAGGGTCGTAGGATCAAGGAATTCAGGGATTTCTTAGCTGCAGTTGGTGCCAAGTCTGGAACTGTTGGCTACTTAGATTAGTTTTCTGATTTAATTGATTGTAAAAGGAAAAAAATTCTATAAGATAATCTGCCAATTATCTCAATAAGGCTTTCTACTACATATCCAGCAAATTTGATACATGGAAGTGTCATGTGCAGTTTTAAGTGCTGCCATGTGATATCGACATTATTTATTAGTATTCAGCATCTTTGTTGGAGTATTACTGAGAATTGTATACAGATATATTTGTTTTATATATGAGAGTGGGAAACAGTAATTGTGTGTATCATTTCCAAGTACAGAATTCTAAAGGCCTCATATTAACCCAGTCATCCTGGCACTTGCTGTCACTTTATAGCTGGACTTGGGACACTGTGCAGGTACACTTGTCTTTTTCTCTCTATCATCCTTCATGTTGTTTAAGTGCAGGTTAGTTAAAATGGACTTCGCAGGTAACCTCTATTAATAGGATTAACGATTTTAATACCAGAGAAAATGTGTGTCGCATCATTTGCAACCTTTTCCCCCTTTAGGGATTGCATGTTGTTTTAGTCCATGCAGATCAGTGCACAGCTGGTACTATTGCTTTTATTTCTGAGTTTCTCTTCTAAACCCTAGAGTCAGCAGCCCCATGCCTGGGGATGGAGAAAGAGTTGGTAGAAAGCATCACCCTAAAACTGTTCAGACCTGGGGGCCCCTTCTTCACCCCACCAAATTTGGTTCCTTCCCAATGGATAAACCACCTATCATGTATGAGGGTCTAAGTTGCTACCGTTGAAGCAGGGAGGTTGGTAAAAGCCTATGCCTGTGTGCTGGGTGGGGATTAGAGCAGGGTGCTCAAAACATTCATGGGTGGGCACCTATGGCACCTGGATCTCAGAACTACATGGCAGGGAGGATATAGAAAAGATAAGTGTTAGGCCTCGCTCATTCCTGAGCTCTAGCCGAATCAGAGACTAATAGGATATTGGTAACTGCCTCCCTGAGCCAAAGAAACAAGAAAGGCTCTTTGTGTTCATGGTTCTTTCTTTCCCTCACTGTCATGTGTAAAACCTACCCAACTTGTTAGTTCTTAGAAGAAAGAGAGACTGGAAATTCACCTTTTTAGATTTATCAAATAAATTATGATGGATATTAATTAACATAAAAAATTTTCTCCAACTTCAGCTTCTTGTACTAAGAAACTGAGTTAACAAAATCAATTTAAATATTTCTATTTAAAAATTTTGACATTCATGTTTATGCTATGAAAATGGTGTAGCACAGGAAAACATAGTCAAGATGTCATAAGCATATCAATAGGAAGGTTTACATGGGATGAATGAAAACCAACAGTACTATGGAACTGATAAAATTTAGCAACACTTAAGGTCAGTTAGTGAATCTGTGCTCAGTGAAAGCTCTTATGAGGGAATGGGTGGGTATCATAGATGACTGATCAAGATTTGTGCATTTTTTTCTGGTGTGGACCATCTTTTCCCAAGTGCCGAGGAATCAGTGCTATCTTCGTAGAGTTGGAATAATATGGTGCACTCATTTTACACTGAAAAATTTTTGCTTAGGCAGAAATAGTAATAGTATAACATATCACCGAATTAATCATCCACAGTAGTTTATATTGTTAAAGACAGTTCAGTGTACAAGCCACCAGAGTTATAGAAAAGCCAATACTGCATATTGGATACTGTTATTAATCCCTCTGTTTGACTTCGGGACCAAAGCAAAGAAATACCTCTAAGGCCATGTGGATTCTAATTTCTGCTTCAGTTCCCTACATCCTTTGACACTAGCCATTTTACTTCTCTCCATTTCATTGTGCACTTCTATAAGATTAGGAAGCAATATTAGATAATTGCAAAGCAAACATAAACGATTGCATTCATGTTAAATCATCTTTTAGAAGTGTGTGAACAAGATTAATACTAATTTAAACATTTGATCAATAAAAAACGATGAATGCTATTTTCTATTGTTTTGTGCATTGTTACAAGTAAAGGGCAATTACATGCCAAGAATAGTAGAAAAAAATATGACTGTGTTAGACATATTCCTGGTTTGAGCAGTGAGATTTCTTATTAAGGAAAGATATTAGAATGCTTTATGAAGTTTATGAACTTGTAATTTGCTCCTGTAATTAGATGAGACTCTGTCAGACCCATCCTTCTACAATTTCATAATTGAGGGGCTTCTGCCTGCAATAGAGTGTTGAATCAGATATACATATGCTTAATGTACTAACTGTTTTAAAGATTGGCCATGGCTTATGCAAAATGAGAACAATCCTTAGAACATTTTAAAGGCTTCCTGCCACAAATTGCTTTTGCAATTTTCATTTCATTTTTAACTACAAAGTTAAGGCATCTTTAGTTATTTTTATTTTAAATTGCTCCTGCTGTTGTTCTCCTCCTAGGAAGTAGCCACTATTCTTTTTCCTTTCTCCTGGCCATTGTAATCTTTCTTACATGAATAAAAACAAAGTGGTTTATTTTAAAAAAGAGTTTTTAAATCCTCCCTTGCAGTTGTGGGGAAAATGACTTACCATTATCAAATTGAAAAAGGGATAATGTGGTGCAATGACAAGTGAGTTTTATCAATGAGTGTTTTCCTTGGTGTTCTGGTTTTCCAGAAACTTTTTCTGCTGCATCCTTTAACATCTGTGCTGCAAAAGTTGATTCTGAAAACAAAGTAGATGTGGAAAGTCAGGTGATTGATCAGGCAAAAATTAAAAGTGGGAACCGGTGGCATAATCTCTTATTTTTTGGCCACAGGAGTCCTGATACAAATTAATTGTTTCTGTGATTCTTAGACCTTCATCAATCAGATGTAAATTATACCATGCATGATTGGCTGCCTTTCCACTTTCGAGTTCCCCATAGAGAGCTGTTGGCCGCCAACTGCTACAGAGGCACAGTGGAGCAGCATCCTGTCCTTGGCCGCTCTGGGACAACAAACAGAGCAATGGAGCTGACTTGCAACCACAATACCATGCCTGAGGATGCAGCCTGCACCCCTCCAGATTAATTTTTGTTTAGGGCACCAGAGACATTTTTTCATACCAGGTATAATGTTGTCAAACCTTGTGTGGCCAAGGTTTGATCTTTAAACATGGTTTCAGATCAATTTAAGAAGGATGCTAGAGCACAGAGCACCTAGCAGACAGCAAGATTGAACGTGAAATTAATCTCAAGATTGATTAGGGAAAAACAGTATAGATGCCCTCAGAACCAGGTTTCCTAAGATACTTTATGCACCTTTAGAGGCAGCAGTAATAATAATAGCTGAAACTTAATTAAAGTAGCATAAAAGACCTCAGCAAGGAGACCTTGTGACCACATTTGTAGCTGAGTACTGAATTTAGCCTCAAGAAATATGAGATCTACTTTTCATCTCACAACAATTTACCATTTCAAAAAACTCGTATTAAGGAGGTGATTAGAAGCTGCAGAGTTGCCTTACTCCATATGTAAAGAAAGAAGGGTTTGAAAATGTAGAAGGGCACCTTTTCAAAGAAACATCACAATTAAAATTTAAACATATATTGGGAAATGAGAAAATTGGAATGACCTGGTTACATGAAATGTAGATTTTTCATCTTAAAGCATTCATTCAGATCTTCTTAGACTTGTCTTCACTGTAAATTATTTGTGTTTCAAATTATACACACACACACACATATATATATATATATATATATATATATATATATATATATATAGCAAATGGTATTTGAAGAAGAAAGTGAATTGGCCCTCAGGGGCCCTTGGAATCAAGGACTAAGATTTCCTGGATTCAGATCTTGGCTTGGCCCCCGTGTGACTTTGACAAATTACTTAACCTCTTCAGTCTTTGGTTTGTTTATCTATAAAATGGACATAATAATAGTTTATATCTCAGTAGACTGTGCAGAATAAACGAGGTAATTTATTTCTAACAGAGCCTGATGCTTAGTAAATGTCAAATGCATGTTATCATTATTATTATTTTATATGTATTATCTCTACCTCATTTAAACCATTAAAAAAGTAAAAATTTCCCTTCTAAGAAATCATTTATTGATTGAAACATGAATACTTTCTTAGACAGGAATACCTTTTAGGTTTCTAGGAACACAATAACTATAAAATACAATTTCTGCTTCTGTAACTTATATCCAATTGCTATCGAGGGGTTCCTCTCTGATCATATTTTCAACTCTCATTTATGGTTAATAATGTTTATTTCACAGTGTTGGAGAATTATAGAAATAAATATTTGAATGAGATGACATTTGTGAAAGTAGTGAAAGTTGGTTCAGAGTAGGTTCTAAATAAATATTAGCCTTTTAGATACACACCTGCCTTCTGTATAGGGAAGGGAACCAATGTTTAATGTTCCAAACAAAAAAACCCTATTTTTTACCATACCACTGAAGCTTGATATACTCCCATAAACCATACAAGAATTTCTTTTTTTAAAAATTTTTTTTTGCGGTATGTGGGCCTCTCACTGTTGTGGCCTCTCCCGTTGCAGAGCACAGGCTCCAGACGCGCAGGCTCAACGACCATGGCTCACGGGCCTAGCCGCTCTGTGGCATGTGGGATCTTCCAGGACCGGGGCACGAACCCATGTCCCCTGCATTGGCAGGCGGACTCTCAAACACTGTGCCACCAGGGAAGCCCAAGAATTTCTTTTTTAAACTTTTCTTTTTTGACCATGACCATTCTCTCCCAAGCACTTTGTGGTCACTACTTGAAGATGCCTGAGTGGTGGTATCCACTACAGTCTCTTACTGGGACCTTACAATGTGTCATTGGAGACAAGTGGACTCTGAGAAAGGCAGTAGAGTATGAAAAATGCCTCCTGGGTGCATAGGAAATCTTGCTATTATTGGCTGGCTGTGGGGAAGCAAGCACTCATGTTGAGAAATCTCACTTGGCAAGGTACTGCAGGTGGCTTCTTAGAGCTGATGGCAGCCTCCGACTGACAGCCAACAAGAAAATGAAACTCTCAGTACTACAACTGCAGGGAACTGAATGCTGCCCAAAACCATGTAATCAGGGAAGGAGATTCTTCTCCAGACTAGTTTTCAGATGAGAACACAGGCTTGGCCAACATCCTGTGAGACTGAACAGAGGACTCAGTTAAGCCATTCCCAGACTGTAGACCCCCAGAAATTGTGAGATAATAAATGTGGTTTTTTAAAAAGCCAATAAGTTTGTGGTAATTTGTCATATAGCAATAGATAAGCAATACAGATTTTTTTCTCATTTAATCTTAAGGCAGAGACTTTGCTTCAAAGGAAAGTGGCTTTTAATTTAGCACGAAAGATTTATTAGATTGAAATTTTCCAAGGTATACCAGGCACATATACAACTATAGAAAACACACCTGCTTCAGTATCTATACCTAAAAAGATGAGTTTGAATCCTCACTCTGCCACTATTTGGTAGATATATTCTCTCTGAGCCTCAATTTCACTGCCTATAAAATGGTAAAAATACCGTCTATGTTTTTAGGATTATTCTAAGGATGGCCTGAGTTAGCCAACAAAAAATGTTTAGCATAGTACAAAGTTAATATCAGATGCTCAGTAAATGATGACTGTTTTATTAATAGTATATGGAGACTATCCTGTATTCTTAGGTTTTGTAGAATGCCAGTACATATGGGGAATGAAGGGGTAGATGTGAAAGCAGTAGCCACTGAATACATTCTTACAGTTTTTTGATCACGAAGACTTTTTGCTTTATGATGAAGAGATTTGATCCATTGATGTTTAATATAATGAGACACCATGTGATTATTTAAAAGATTGGTTTTTAAATAAAACCATGAAGAGGGTATTATCTGTTAAGGAAACTTTACTGTGTGAAAATCAAAGTCATGGATTATCAATAGAAGAAAAAAAGACAAAATGGTTAATACCTATTCACAATATTCATCAAAAACTTAACATTTTTTTTGAAGGACTCATCTGCTCTTTCCCTTCTATACCAGACACTTCTTCAGATCAACAGAGAAACTATTACAAGAAATTCTGACTCTTTCTTTCACAAATAATGCAGCAAAACTTTTGTACATTGTACTTTTGAGATGCCAAGATATTTGGTTTTCACTTTATTGCTGAAATAAGCATTTTATACGTCTTTAAATGGCTTTTTCTTTGGATTGCAATATAACTAATTAAAGGTCCTTTATTTTAGGAACTAAGATAAAAAATATGTTAATCATAGCAGCCAATAAAATATCTATTCAGTTACTTATTCATTTACTCATCAACACTGTTGAGTATCTTCCTCCTGCCACATACTGTCCCAGGTACTAGGAATGTGGTGGTAAAATACTCTAAACCATAACTTGTACCAATGTCACAGAATTTAAGCATTTTGATATCAACGGTAGTGCAGGCAAGATGAAGGGCCTTTGATTGGCTTACAAAAAGCACTAAGATGTGACATTCAGAGATGCAAAAAGCATCTCTTGTTGTTGGCTTCATTTTATATATTTCCTGAAAGTCAAAGCCGTGCAGGGTAGCATAGTAAAATATAAACAAATGGTAGCATACAAATAAATACATACACACATATTTAATTGAGAGTAACAACTAGATTTTATTAATCAAGATTTTGCTGTAAAACCTGTTGGTTCTTTCCCATTTCCAAATAGTTGTGAAGCAAATAAATGTTAGCCATCCATGCATGGTGTCATGATAATCAGTCTTCAAGTTCTGCTTGTTTTTGGTCCTTAGGCATATGAACCTATTTAATTTTCAGAGTTAAGGTTACAAGAAAGGTGTACATTTTATGTAAATATACATAAAATGTACATTTACTGCATATTGGTATGTAAGTATATATGAGTGGAAACAGAGATGCATCACACATATTTCTACAGAGCAGATGGCTGCAGGGGTAATTGGATTCAAAAGGACTGAAGGACATTATAATAGTTGTATATTCTCAAAATTATCTACTGCCCTTTCCAACTGGCCCCTCCCTGCTAGAGAATTATACTTTTCTATCCCATTGATGTCAGGCTTAGCATGAGATTCGCTTTGGTCAATGTATTGTGTTGAAAATGATGTGAATCATTTCCTTCCTAACGAAAGCTTTAAGAGCCATTTTGCAGCTGTGTATTACTCTTTTCCCTCTAAGTGAGACCACATGTTTCAATTAGCAGTTGTTCCTTCAATGTGGGTTCTTCAATGAAGAAGATATTGAGCAGAGCTGTAGCCAACCCACAAATGATAAATAATGTGAGCAAAAATAAACATTTGTTGTTTTAAGTTATTGAAATTTGGGCTTTTTTTGTTACTTCAGCATAATTTAGTCTAAGCTAGAGTTTACAGACAACTACAATAGCTGAAATTGAATAGTTTCTGTGGGCCAAGAACAATATCTGTTAATTTCAAATTTGTCTCACATGATCTTCACAATAATTCCATGGGGTAGGAATGATCATATTCCCATTAACAACTGAGAAAACTGCAGCTCATCAAATTAGCTCAGGGCTGACTAATAAGATATATGGAATATGAATAAGAGTAAGTCTGGCTAATTTCTAAGTTTCACCCACAGAGTCCTTTCTCATGGAACTTTAGAATTAGATATCATACAGTGCAATAAGTTCATTTTACAAAAGAGTCATCTCAAGTCCTCAGTTGTCCACTACCTAGGTATAAAGCTGAAACTTAAACCATTAATCTCTATGAGCTAGAAATCAAACCTATAATCTCTCAGTCTAGTACTCCTGTGTGTGTGTGTATCTACATATACATATGTAAAATTATACCTTTGTAAATATGGAATATAGGGTACATATATATTTATATGTCTTTTTGATATTAGAACGATAAACCTTTAGATTAAGAATTAATTCATAACATGTATTTTTACCAATATGATAGTGTAGTACCTAAATAAACAATGAAAATATTTTTGAGTTATTATTTTATATCCTATAGATATAGAGTAATTTTGATTTATATTTTGTGGACTCTTGGTTATGATATAGTATCACCTACTATGATTTTCCTTTTACTTGGAGTATAAAAATATAAATAGGATTATCCTATTTCTTAAGAAGACTTGAAATTTGATCTTTTATTTCTTGCTTACTTTGTCATTATAATAGGACATTCTCTCTTTTTTCATCCAGTTAAAAACATGGTTACATCGTATTTAGAGAAATAGTTTAGCTTTATTAAATGAAATATATAAATCCAGTTTTTCTATGTTAGAAATCTACTTAAAAAGAAAAGTTAAAAAATTCCATTTATAAAATCTTGCATTAGTAAACCATGTAAATATATAAATGTGCCATAAAGCCTATTAATAGACATTTTGTTTACATATTTTTATCTCAATTATCTATGCCCACAGGACTCATTCAATCAATTTTTCACTAAGTAGTTTTCAGAATATAATTACTCTTATCGGTAGGACTATGAACAGCAGTGTCATTTACACTATAGTTCACTAATTGCACTTCGAAGCCATTATAATGAATTATACCAGTACATTCTTCAAGAAGATCAGTTAATGCTAATCATTTGTATCACATATATCACTTAGAAGAGATTCATCCATAAAAGTCTTTCCTTTATAGCCTCATTTCTTTTTAATTCTCTTGTAATGCAAGTTATAGCTGTAAATATATACAGCATGTGTTTTCTTAACCTGCTGATCTGTGGACTTTGATTCTAAGTATTGAAAACTAGAGACAAATAATATTTTATGGTAGGAGCAAAATTATTTACTTTGAGATCCTATGTAATAATTATTCTTACATAATTAAATAATTGGTATTTATAGTGATCTGTATTTGGATCAAATTTTAAGAGCTTAAATAAAATCTCATTTCCCCTAAATTTTTTTTTATCATCCTCTTCAGTGTTCCCAGACCATATTTTTACATTTTTCCTATGTTCAAGAAAGCTGGTATTTAATGTGTCTCTTAGTTAAAAATAAGTGACAAGAAGTTTTTTGTTTTTAAACCTACATATAATGGGAAGATTTTACAAATAATGAAGGCATACACTAGATTATAAGCATGCTGTTTTATCATAAAATAATTATAAAATAATTTTGTAGACCCACTATCATGACAGAAGATGACATAAATAAATTGACAAAACTGTCAAAAACCTCCTTTAAAATATTACTTCTTGGTGAGAGCAAGATGGCCACTACCAAGCGAGCGTTGCGGACTTGCAGAGGAGGTGGATGACAAAGTTCTTCATGCTGCTTTTATCCCTTTTGGAGACAGCACAGATATCCAGATTCCCCTGGATTAGGAAACAGAAAAGCACCGAGGATTTGCTTTTGTTGCATTTAAGTTGGCAGAGGATGCTGCAGCAGCTGTAGACAACATGAATGAACCTGAGCTGTTTATATGGACAATTCGTGTCAATTTGGCAAAACCCATAAGGATTAAGGAAGGCTTTTCCAGACCAGTTTGGTCCAAGGATGGCTGGTTGAAGAAGTTTTCTGGGAAGACTCTTGAGGAGAATAAAGAAGAAGGGACAGAGCCTCCCAGAGTGGAAACCCAGGAGGGAGAGCCCGCTGTAAAAAAAGCCCAGTCAAACCGTCAGGTGTACATGGACATCAAGACTGAGAACAAGCCAGCAGGCTGAATCCAGATGCTCCTGGGTTCAGGCGTCGTTCCCATGACAGCAGAGAATTTCCACTGCCCGTGCATCCATGAGAAGGGCTTTGGCTTCAAGGGCAGCAGCTTCCACCATATCATCCCCCAGTTCATGTGCCAGGGCTGCGATTTCACCAACCACAAGGGCACTGGGGCAAGTCCATCTACGGGAGGAAGTTTGACGATGAAAACTTTATTCTCAAACACACGGGACCAGGCCTGCTCTCCATGGCCAACTCAGGCCCAAACACCAACGGTTCCCAGTTCTTCCTGACATGTGACAAGATGGATTGGCTGGACGGCAAGCACGTGGTATTTGGGGAGGTCACGGAAGGCCTGGACGTCTTGTGGCCGATTGAGGCCCAGGGCAGCAAGGACGGGAAATCCAAGCAGAAAGTCATCATCTCCGACTGTGGGGAGTACATGTGAGAGGGCAGCTGTCAGCCCAGGGAACCAGCACTCAAGGTGTCCCATTTGCAGCAAGCAGGGCTTTGTGTCCTGGCCCTTCCTCGGGGTCAGCATGGGGCAGCTCCTCTGCAGGCATGGCCTGGGCCTCCTCTGGCTCTTCCCCAAGTGTGGCCATGGGCCCGGGTGCCGCCCTCCCCACCGTGGACGGCCGTGCATGGCCTTTCCAGGCCAGGGCCTCTCCTGGGTCCACCAATGTGACTCCTAGACGTTTTCCTTGGTAAAAAAATTATAGTTTTTGTAAAAAAAGAAAATATATACTACTCCTTTCTAAAATTTGCCTATTAAGTGGTGTTTCTGTAACTGTTACGGAAATTGAGAAAGATTCTTATGGGAATTCTTTTTGTTATTGTCACATATATTATATGAAAAGGTAAGTATAATCTGAACACTGCAGAAGCTGATTCATTATGAAGTATTGATTTTCTATTCAGAACAATATTTTTTAGAAATAATATAATTTCCTCTTAAGGAAAGAAAATTTATGTTGTCTGTTGTCATAATTTGAATTTCTGACCTCATCTTGTAAAATCAGGAGTAGAAGATAAAAAAAAGATGGCTTTGGTGAGACTTTATGAGAGAGAGTGAAAGCTGACAATAATATATGGCTGATACTGTATAAAGTTCAGATTCCATACAAGATCGTATTTAATCCTCCGCCAAATAATGCTACGGTCCCCATTTTGTATATAGTGAAACAGGCTCAGAGAAGCAACTTGCCCATTATTACACAGTTGTAAGAGATAGCAGTGGGCTTTAAAACCATTAGCCCTACACCAGAATTGTAATCTCTGTGTTATACTGAATTTTGGTGATGTGGCTATAGCAGGTTATACTACAAAGCCTACTTGCAAAACTCCATTTTGCTGTACGGAGTTTTACCAATATACAAACTCATGTGTTTGTGTTTGCCTGTTATTTGTTACACTTATACAGAGGGAATGGACTAACTTTATTGACTCTTATAAACACCCAGAACTAAGAAAATATTTAGCAGTGCTGTCTCTAAATATCTCATCCTTTTAAGAAAAATGAACACCTTAAAGTGTTACTTTCCAGTTGGTATGCTTAATCATACAGTGAAATCTCACTTTAAAATATATCAAATGTGGATTTAAACCAGATTAGTTTCCCCCAAATACCTTATCCTAGTTAAAGCCCAGGAGTAGAACTTCTGTCTCCTAATGCCAGCATTGTATTTCGTTCCTTTGCATTTCTGTTGCTACTACCTTATTTTTTTAAAAAATATTGGGATTTAGGATATATGTTGGGTTGTTTTGTTTTAGTTTTGTTAGAAATTCAGAGAAAGAACTATTTTATTCAGCATTCAAATGGAATGCTGGGCATAGAAGTCAGGATTTCAATTTCCAAAAATACAGTGACAGGCAATAGGTTTACCCTTTCATCTTAACCTAAAAATTGGACAAAATACATGAAACAATGGTTTTCAAATTTTGGACAACAGGCAGCACAGGATAATGTGTTTTTTTTTTTTTTTTTTTGGCTGCATTGGATCTTCATTGCTGTGCCTGGGCTTTCTCTAGTTGTGGAGAGCGGCGGCTACTCTTCGTTGCAGTGCAGGGGCTTCTCATTACGGTGGCTTCTCTTGTGCGGAGCATGGGCTCTAGGCACGTAGACTTCAGTAGTTGTGGCACGCAGGTTCAGTAGTTGTGGCTCGCAGGCTCTAGAGGCTCAGTAGTTGTGGCTCACGGACTTAGTTGCTCCATGGCATGTGGGATCTTCCCGGACCAGGGCTCGAACCCATGTCCCCTGCATTGGCAGGTGGATTCTTAACCACTGTGCCACCAGGGAAGCCCCAGGTTAATGATTCTTGAGAGAAGGGAAACATGAAAGAGAACCCTGTGATTTTCCCAGCTTATTGATTGGAGGCCATTTTCAGGATGCAGACCAGGTAAGGTCAATCCAAACAGAACCTGCTTGTCTTGCTGAGTTGAGGAGACAGCTCAGCAAGAGTTGGGGAGCCCAAGACAGCCAGAAATAGTTGGGCAAAATACAACAGAGGAGGAAATGTACTGAGAGATCCCCCTCAGTCTTTGGTGGGTACTGATCTATGCAGGTAGGTAAGAATACTACCTGAAACCAGAGAAGGAACCACTAGGAAGGAGCAGGCAGAACAATCTTGAGAGCTCACATAAGTCTGGGAACAGTTTTGCATCTCTTACAGCCTGAATGGAAAGAACCCTAACATGTGAGGCATTGAGTAGAGTCCTCACAATGGTATTGCCTTAATAGTGGATCCAAATTGGCCCTAAACTAATGGCTTCCCAGAACCCATACTAAACAAAGCTGAAAAGCAAGACTCAAAGAGTCAAACTGATTCTAAACAATTTAATTGTGTCCTAGAACAAAGCTCGACTATATTTAAAGGAATACAGTAAAATCGAGAGCCCAGAAAAGTAAAAAATAACATGTCTCACTTCTAGTGGAAAATTATCAAGCATGCAAAGAAATAGGTAATGATGACCTATAACTGGGAGAAAATTAACCAACAGAAACAGACTGAGAAATGATAGAGATGGTAAAATTAGCAGACAAGGGTTTTAAAACAGTTATTATAAATAAAATCTATATGTTTAAAAAGGGAAAGAAAAGCATGAACATGACAAGTAGAGAAAAGGATGATATAAAAAAGACCCAAACTTCTAGATGAAAAATATAACATCTGAAATGAAAAACACTCTGGCAGGAATTAACAGTAGATTAGACACTAGAGAAGAAAGATCTATTGCTTGAAAACACAGCAATACAAGCCATCTAAAGTGAAACACAGAGAGGAAAAAGACTGAAAAAAAGAGCAGAATATTAATGACAAAAGGGGCAATGATACCATGTAGTCTAATATACATGTAATTGGACTCTCCAAAATAGATGATAGAGCTCAAAAATATTTGAAGGAATAATCATCAAAAATGTTATAAATATACTAAACCCACAGATCTAAGAAGCTTGATGAAGCCCAAATAGAATAAATATGAAATGCATACAAGTAGTCATTGTAATAAGTTATAACCTCTTTATTCTTTTTTTTTTTTTTTTTTTTTTTTTTTTTTTTTTGCGGTACGCGGGCCTCTCACTGTTGTGGCGCTCCGGACGCGCAGTCTCAGCGGCCATGGCTCACGGGCCCAGCCGCTCCGAGGCATGTGGGATCCTCCCGGACTGGGGCACGAACCTGTGTCCCCTGCATCAGCAGGCGGACTCGCAACCAGTGCACCACCAGGGAAGCCCATAACCTCTTTATTCTAAAGAATTATTTAGATTCTATTCCCATTCTGCAAGTGAGGAACCTGAAGTCCAGAATGTTGATTTGCCCACAGTCCACAGTTTGTCTCTCAGGTCCTAGTGGTCAGAGAGCATCCCTTCTTATCCTGGGCTCATTCCTGTGAGGTTTTGCTGGATGCTGGATGGTACCTACAGATTCCAGAGGTCAAGAATATGTA
The DNA here is from genome assembly GCF_949774975.1 of Lagenorhynchus albirostris. Classification (NCBI taxonomy): domain Eukaryota; kingdom Metazoa; phylum Chordata; class Mammalia; order Artiodactyla; family Delphinidae; genus Lagenorhynchus; species Lagenorhynchus albirostris. The sequence goes on along the minus strand of NC_083106.1, from coordinate 59,412,212 downwards.
GCTCTACATAGTTTGAGGAATTTCCACATGTTTTATTATCTTTTGCATGGTGAACTGACACTGTGCATACAAGAGGCTGAGTGCTAATGAACAACTAGGAATTGGGGGATAAAATTATTTATAAGTAACATTTGACTTGGAGTCTATGTGGGGAAAATAATAGAATAAGTAGATGAGGAAGAAAACTAGGATTGTTGTTTATTATGCATGATAAAGAAGAAAGAGCAATTTGAGAGAAGTCAATTAATTGAGGAATAAGATTGAAGGCCACAAAGTGAATGATAACAACAGTATACAAAGATAAACTAGTGAATCAAAATCTCTGTAACGAGGATCCACAAGTAAAGGGATGATTGATTTAGGCAGCTGTTTTTGTAGAGGTGTGTTTTTTTGCCCCCTTTTACTATTCAGTTTTCCAACATCTATCTAAACTGCATAGCATTATCACTTCTCTATTCTAATCTCTCTCTTACTGCTTAAAATTATCACTCTTTTATTTCAAAATGTGGCTTCTTATCCTTTGATCCACTAATTGACTTTATTACCCTCAAACCCTTCTTGCCTTCGTGTGCTGCCTGATTAAAAAAAAAAATCAACTCATTCCCAATTTTTCACACTCTCCCTCCCATTTCTTCCCCTTTCCTCTGGATATTTAGAAGCTATAGAGTGCAAAGATTCTACCTCTAAGAGAAATTTCAGTTGTTTCAAACATTGGTCTCATGAGACCCCTTATTAAATGTTGACTATAAAACGTAACTTTTGGAACAAGGACATTATGCCATTAGCAGTTGAGATTTGGGGGGGATATAGGAATTCTGCTTTTTTGTGTGTGAGTCAATATTCTAGGAACTTAAATAAAACCTCCAGTATTTTTCTTTTCCAATCACCTTATCACACCAACTTTTCCTAGAATCAGGGGGATTTTAGAATGTGGAGTTCACAATGGGTATGTGTGTAAAACTCAGAGAACAGAAATTGCATCTTTATTTTCACAAATCTGTAATGATACTTAGCATTTCCTTTACTTATGAAATTTGGCTCCTGTACTAGATAATGGTGCAGTATGATTACAAAGAAAAGGCTGTTTTGGTTTACCTGAGGCACAAGTGCCTGAGGCTACAAGTAGTCAAGTGATTTTCTTCCAAGATGATTCCACTAAGTGCCAACTGTAAAAGCATTTTCTCAGTTTAGTATTATTTTTTATTGGAGGAAGACTGCAAAACCAGCTTTCTGTCTATCATGATCTAAGGAGCAGAGAGAACTAGTTCAAGCGATGATATGTGCTGCCCAGGGAGAGATGCTGAACTGTAGAGAACAGAGATCTGAATTGGGAGACAGAAACAGAAGATTCAAGTCTGGGCTCAGACCCTGGGTAGGATGTCTTTCCTACAGTTAGTGTTATCCTTAGAATAAAAGAATTTTGTTTGGTGATATTTAAGATGCCTTTTCTTTCTTAAATCACGTGGCTCTTCTCAAGAATATTGCTGCTCCATAGTGCTTTCAAGCATTGAGAGAAACTCCTTTAAGTCAGGATGAATCTGCTTGCATTAATCCATCCTGTCCTAGTCCTCCCATCCCTTGACCAATATACCTATGTAGGCTGTCACGTAGTCTCTGTGTGACTGTAGATAGGTGGCTTGATTTCATCTGTGCATCCAGTCTCCTCATTTGAAAATAATAATATTAATAATAATGACAATAATAATAACCTCTGAGAACAGTAAAGGTTAAATAACACATCACATGTCAAACAAACACCTAGAATGGGATCTGGCACACAAGAAGGTGTTTAATCAACCTTAGACTTCAATTCCTCTTGGGAGAGAGGAGAGATAAATATCTCACCGAAGACCAAACCCCAATACTTTGAAACTTCCACATTGTTTCTTTGATATTGAGCTAACAGGCTTTAGTAAGTGGATTATGTGTATGTGAACATTTGTCCAGAGTGGAACCCAGGGAGTTCCTGCTTGGAGTCTCTTAGTGATTTATTAAAAATAATCATTAACTTCTCCTCCTCATCCTCCAGCCTCTCTTCTTTTTGTTCTTTTTCTTGAACTTCTTGGGTTAAAAATGCTATTACTGTTTTTTTCACAATGTCTTAAATTTTAAAAAAATGATAGCTCCAGATGGCTGTCATTCATTATGATGAATAAATATGGCATGGTGATTGTCCCCCAAAAAACTCTATTTCTTTGGTGCCAGTAGAGTGAGTGTGTGTGTGTTATATTCATATACGTACATATATATTATTCACATACACCTATATATATATGTGTGTATATATATATATATATATATAGAGAGAGAGAGAGAGAGAGAGAGAGAGAGAGAGAGAGAGAGAATATATATACACTAACTAAACTTTTTTCAGCTTGCAATCAATAATAAGATAAGTTCATTTTATCAGAATACACACAAACCATTCATGACAGTTGTTACCAAACTGAACTTGGGTCTGCTCACCTGACACGCAGAAAAGCCAATCTACTGACTGGGAGTTGTGGCAAAGGAATGTACAGTTTATTGCAGGGTACCAAGCAAGGAGAACAGGCAACTCATTCTCAAAAGATCTGAACTCTCCCAGGGCTTTCAGGGAAGGGTTTTTAAAGACAGTGTGAGGGAGAGGGTCACAGGGTACATGAGCAGCTTGTGCATAATTCTCTGATTGGTTGATGGTGAGATAACAGGGTAAGGTTTTAGGAATTTCAATCATCAACCTTCTAGTTCCAACCAATCTGAGGTCTACATGCTGGTGGTCAGCATGCAGTCAACTTCCTCCTCCTGGTGGGGGTTTTAGTATCTGCAAAACAACTCAGGACTATGGCTCAGGATATTATCTATAGCCCTTGAGAAGGAAAAGTCCTTGACTTTGTTTTATGGCTAAACAATTATTATTTTGTCTTGCTTGACTGCTTTCTTCTATTTCTGCATTTTCTCACATCTCTGATTAAATTTGCTCTTTGGAACTCAGGGACAGCCTAGGAGGCTAAAGCTTTTCTACAAACAAAAGATGGCAGACATTGGCAGGGGGGGAGTCTATCCCTAGGAAGGCCTTGCAGGGTCCTACTTTGTTTCACAGCCTAAAAATGTAAAAATGCCTGCAGAGAATATGAGCATATTGAATTTCCTTACTTTACTGTTTCTCAGAGTATATCCTAACCAGATGATGTAATCTAATTGTATCAGCCTAGAAATATATAGAATTTTATTTTAACGTTAAAAAGGTCAGTACCTTTGGAACCTAAAATCTTTCCTGTTTTCTTTTCTCTGCTGGAAGCTCATCATCAAAGGATTACAAGATATCTTTAATAAAAAGTAGAATTTTATAAACTTAAATTTACTTATTCTTTTCCATATATAAAGTTCTTTTGATGAATACTCCCTAAATATATGGGAAAGCAATATGTACTTTATTGAATGATAAGTGAAATTTATAGTAATATACTTGATGTGGACATAGATTTCTTTTGAGGCAATTTTTTGAACTTTAACTGTTATTGAACATTATATCTTTTTATCACTTCCAAACTTATTCTAATATTTTATTGCTTTACTTCAACCTGAAAATGTTCACGCTTTCGAATAGTATTCTACTAGCTGCAGAATGAAACCCTGTTATTTTCTGATTCAGCTTGGATTTTTAGAACTTTGTTATCAGATGCATTTTAATTAAAAATTTTAAATTACCCATTATATTCATGGCTCTGTGCCGACCATTTAAGAGAAGATTTTTTTCAAAAGGAATTCTTACTTTTATTCAGCTTCTAAGTTGAGAATATAAATTTACTCCAATAGAATAAATAACACAATTACAAAGTAGCACATCAATGAGTTTAAAACAAAGAAGTAAAAATATGTAATTGATGCTATTACGATTTGGGACCAAATGAGCTTTTTAGTAACGAGAAGGATTTCACTGAGAGTTATGAAGAATCTCCTTGGTTTTTGTTTTGTTTTATTGTTTGAATAGGGAATAAAAAAGGCTCAGAAGAGGAGCAACATGCTGCTCAAGGCCACTCAGTAGCTAATGCTAGACCTGAGAATATAACTCAAATATTTTGACTCCTAGTTTAGTATCAGATTTCCTAGGAGTCTGTGTGAACTGGACATATCTTTCGATGTTGGGTTAACCCATATAAGATTACTTGTAATATGATCATATGAAAGAGACTGGCCAAATCACATTTAGCTCTGAGAAGGAAGAAATTTGAAATTTCTTTAATATAGATAGGCTTATTTAGCAATTCTGTTACAGGAGAGATTCAACAATAATAATGCCACTATTATAATGCCATTTCTGTAATAATAGCACTTCTGTTATAAAACACCATTATTATAGAAATGCTATTATAAGAAAAGCTCTGTTATTTAGAATTGCTTATGCAATAAAAGTGCTAAAAAAGTCTTCTTACATTATAGAAAATTATTGCAAATTTTTCTTGCTTTGCAATGAAATTTTCATTCCAAATATTATTTGATTCTCCTGTAAAATGGCTCTCAGATTTTATTCTGATAACTCTGAGGTCTGGGCCAGATTGCTGTTTAGGATGGGAAATTGCTTGACAGCCAAAGTCGCTTGGTCAAATAAGTCCACTTCCTATTTGTCTGTTTCTATGAGATTAAGGGCATCTGACTTCTTTGCCTTTTCATTCTCAAATACTGTATTCTTTTATTGTCTTTCTAAAAATACTATGTGCCTACCTTTTTATAGAGGGTTCAGGTAGTTTTGTTTCACTAAAGTTAGATACCTACACTCTTGCTTTTACCTTAATTCTGTTAAACTAAATAAAAACTGAGTGTAATTGATTACAGCAATAGTAATTTAAGGTTTAAATTATACCTCACTTATACTTTATAATAGGGTGAATTTTAATAACCTATATGTTGTAGATAGGTAAGTATGAACTGAGGGAAAGGCAAGTTTATAAATACAGAGATGCATTAAAAATATATATATATCTGTATCATCTCACACCGGTCAGAATGGCCATCATCAAAAAATCTACAAAAAATAAATGCTGGAGAAGGTGTGCAGAAAAGGGAACCCTCCTGCACGGTTGGTGGGAATGTAAATTGATACAGCCACTATGGAGAACAGTATGGAGGTTCCTTAGAAAACTAAAAATAGAACTACCATCGACCCAGCAATCCCACTACTGGGCATATACCCTGAGAAAACCATAATTCAAAAAGAGTCATGTACCACAATGTTCATTGCAGCTCTATTTACAATAGCCAGGACATGGAAGTAACCTAAGTGTCCATCAACAGAGGAATGGATAAAGAAGATGTGGCACATATATACAGTGGAATATTACTCAACCATAAAAAGAAACGAAATTGAGTTACTTGTAGTGAGGTGGATGGACCTAGAGTCTGTCATACAGAGTGAAGTAAGTCAGAAAGAGAAAAACAAATACCATATGCTAACACATATATATGGAATCTAAAAAAAAAAAATTGTCATGAAGAACCTAGGGGCAAGATGGGAATAAAAACATAGACCTACTAGAGAATGGACTTGAGGATATGGGGAGGGGGAAGGTGGAACAAGTGAGAACAAAGTGAGAGAGTGGCATGGACATATATACACTACCAAATGTAAAAGAGATAGCTAGTGGGAAGCAGCCGCATAGCACAGAGAGATCAGCTCGGTGCTTTGTGACCACCTAGAGGGATGGGATAGGGAGGGTGAGAGAGAGACACAAGAGGGAGGAGATATGGGGATATATGTATATGTATAACTGATTCACTTTGTTATAAAGCAGAAACTAACACACCATTGTAAAGCAATTATACTCCAATAAAGATGTTTATATATATATATATATATATATATCTTAGTGGAGTATTGAAACAATATGTGATTGTTTAGGTTAGGGCTGTTGCTTTTTCGAAAATTATTTAAAGGACTTAGTAAAGACAAGCTAGAGTTTTCTTACAATCAACACTATATCACATAAAATCATGGGTTTGCAGGTTTTAAGGAATCTTAATGATTATGCCAGTGGTTTCCATATACTTTTAAATATCAGAAAATACATTTTAAAAATGAAATTTTATTTAGAATCCCCAGCATCCAAACAGATAATTGACATTTTACTAGCCTAAAGTATCATCTATGTTTATGTTTACAATATTTTCTTATTATAAAATCAGTCAATGAGTCTAGTATGACCTGATGATCATACATTTGAAATTGGAGGGTATGTGTGCTGATTGCTCTCCTCTGGCTCCCTCAATGTATAATTTAGTTCTGTATTTTGACTTTGTTGCACAGTATCAGAATATCCTGAGACACACAGATAAGTAGTTGCAAATGATAATTTTCCTATAAAAGAGTGCCTTGAAATGTTTCATTCTCTTAAATTAATAGATAAAGAAGTTTGAAAGAGTAGAGGGAGAGAATTTTGGTTTGAAGATTGAATTAATATCTATAACTCAAAACAGATCACAATTTTTACCCAGAGAATCAGCACCTAGAACTTAAAATACACCCTAAAATTATCTCTAATTCTATGTTTTCAGGACACACTTTATTATATATTCTCGTTATTGTACAACGAACTTTTGTCTGTCAGAGAATGTGGGCTGTGTTGATACACCATGTCAGTTAGTGTCTAGCAATTAACTGAATGTGTGGCACACATGTGCTGGGTAAAACACCTGCCAGAACGGTACACAAATGGGATAACTGGTGGCACAGGAGAACACACTGGTATATGGATAACATTTATATTTAACACATTTCAGTGTGTTTTTGAAATTAAAGTTGTGAAAATAGATGAATAAGTATTTCCAAGATTAAATATGGGGACTTCCCTGGTGGCTCAGTGTTTAAGAATCCTCCTGCCAATGCGAGGGGCACAGGTTCGAGCCCTGGTCCGGGAAGATCCCACATGCCACGGAGCAACTAAACCTGTGCGCCACAACTACTGAGCCTAAGCTCTAGAGCTGTGCAGGTGCCACAGCTACTGAAGCCCACGTGCCTAGAGCCTGTGCTCCACAGCAAGAGAAGCCACCGCAGGGAGAAGCCACCACACCGCAATGAAGAGTAGCCCCCGCTCGCCGCAACTAGAGAAAGCGTGCACGCAGCAACGAAGACCCAACCGAGCCATAAATAAATAAATAAATAAATAAATTTATTAAACAAAATGATTAAATTTGAATCACATGTATGAGGATATACCTAAAACACTAAGTTCTTCAGAAAAGTATCTCTAAATCATTAGCCAAATCCAATGATCCATTCAATTTTTTTTCCACTAAGTAGTTATCCAGTACCCACGTTAGTATTCCTGTGTCCTAGGGCATTCTATTTTGTCCTTTGGCAACTCTGACCATGAAAAAAATCCGTTTTTACAGTGAGCTGAATCATGTTTTCCTGAGACCTCTACCATATTTCAAGTTCTCTTCCTTGGGACCACACTGAACAAATCTGCATTTTGTCCTTATGATAATTCTTCAGATATTAGAGGATGATTCTTAAATCTTATTTGATTTTCTCCATCTGAATGCCTAATATCCTTAGTTCCTTTAATTATTCTTCAAATAACTTGGTTTGGTTGCCCTTCCTTGTTTCCTTTCTTCCAAATGAATTCCATAGCCTATATGCCCTCTAAGAAATGATACTTAGGCCTGAATACAGACCTGGATGTTGTTTGACTTCTCAGGGATTTTGTGATTATTACCCTACTCTCTCTGTATATAAAAAAAATTAAAGTTTCATTGAACTAACAAGATTCCATTAATTATGCTATTTACTCCATTTGATATTATTGCCAAACATTTTTTTAACATCTTTATGGGAGTATAATTGCTTTGCGATGTTGTGTTAGTTTTGGTTGTATAACAAAGTGAATCAGCTATACGTATACATATATCCCCATATCCCCTCCCTCTTGCATCTCCCTCCCACCCTCCCTATCCCACCCCTCTAGGTGGTCACAAAGCACCGAGCTGATCTCCCTGTGCTATGCAGCTGCTTCCCACTAGCTATCTGTTTTACATTTGGTAGTGTATATATGTGAATGCTACTCTCTCACTTCGTCCCAGCTTACCCTTCCCCCTCCCCGTATCCTCAAGTCCATTCTCTATGTCTGTGTCTTTACTCCTGTCCTGCCCCCAGGTTCATCAGAACCACTTTTTTTTTTTTTTAGATTCCATATATATGTGTTAGCATATGGTATTTGTTTTTCTTTCTGACTTCACTCTGTATGACAGACTCTAAGTCCATCCACCTCATTTCAAATAACTCAATTTTGTTTCTTTTGATGGCTGAGTAATATTCCATTGTATATATGTGCCACATCTTCTTTATCCATTCATCTGTTGATGGACACTTAGGTTGCTTCCATGTCCTGGCTATTGTAAATAGAGCTGCAATGAACATTGTGGTACATGACTCTTTTTGAATTATGGTTTTCTCAGGGTATATGCCCAGTAGTGGGATTGCTGGGTCGATGGTAGTTCTATTTTTAGTTTTCTAAGGAACCTCCATACTGTTCTCCATAGTGGCTGTATCAATTTACATTCCCACCAACAGTGCAGGAGGGTTTCCTTTTCTCCACACCCTTTCCAGCATTTACTGTTTGTAGATTAGTTTTGATTATGGCCATTCTGACTGGTGTGACGAGATACCTCATTGTAGTTTTGATTTGCATTTCTTTAATGATTAGTGATGGTGAGCATCCTTTCATGTGTTTGCTGGCAATCTGTATATCTTAAATATGTATATTTTGGTGTTGTCATGATATTTCCTGCATTTGTTTTTAGGAAATAGAATAGAAGATTTTAAATGTAATTCATATAAATATAACTTAGACTCATCTCATTCTACCCTATAATTTTTATTTTTGGTTCTGTCATCCATTATATTTCTTTATACAGCCTTGTGATCTGAAAATGTGATAAAAATTATCTATGTTTATTTAAGTAAGGGATAAAGAAAAATTTTTAAAGTCACTAAGGAGAACTCTTTAAGTATCACTATTTTTAAAGTTAGGTGCATTGTGTCTATCACATTTCTAAAATATTCCAGTTTAGTAACTTTATTATTAGTGTTAAAAATTATACTTAATTCATGTTATTTATCTAACATACTTACAATCTATAATTTCATTCTGGAGTTTTAATTGAGATTGATGTTAAATTTACCATTCTGTTTGATTGTGGATATCTCTGAACCTTTTTTTTTTTTCCGTGTTGGACTGTTGCATCGCTTTTAGTTTTTTGACACTAATGAAGTAAAAAAAAAAAAAAAAAAAAAATGGTGGGTGGTGAATTTTGGTGGTTCTATTATCCACCAACACAACTTAGAAAGTAGAATTTGCCTTAGTGAATTGATGAAAATCCAAGTTCTGTTGTTCAAATTTGAGCATGCTGTGAATGGATCTGTTTCTCAGGGATGAACTTTCACTAACCAAGCTCATTGTAGACAGATGTACAAATAACACTGTCATCCTATCAACTTATAATGAGACACAACTCTCATGGAAGAGTGAAGTATCCTGAATATAGATTTACATAACATTGAAATTTTACTCAGAGGGTTAACTTGGTAGGCATGAAATTGAATCTAGTATTTAATGGAAGGAGGCAGTAGCAGCAATTTCCTCAAGTTAGATACCTTAGGTTAGGAATGAATAGTTCAAGTCTGTGAGCCAGAACATACTTTTGCTTCTCTTCTAGTCCCAAATTCTGGTTATTCTTGTTTCAGACATACCAATCTCTTTCATATTTACAAGTCTTTCTTTCAGTATATTAATTCATTCAGTCAAGCCTTGTCTGAGAGCCTCTCCTTTACTTAAGATGACTTTTGTACCTCTGATTCATTCTAACATATGTCAGCTTTACAATTCTAAAGGAAATCTTACTTTTCTTATTTCCAAGTGGAAGAAACATCAAACATCTATATAAATTGGTTCCTGACTTCTGAATCTGGCATAGGTGGAATTTTGTCATCTGATACTTTTGTGTGTGTGTGTGTGTGTGTGTGTGTGTGTGTGTGTGTGTGTTTGACCTGTAAATACTTTTTAAATTTAAAGGCAACATTTACATTAGAAGTCTGGATTTTTGACTACTCTTGAAAATTTTTATTTTTCAATTTTAAGACCTGCCAAGTAAAGCCCAAATTCCCTCCCAACAAGTGACTGTAGCAGAGTACTGCCGCCACTGTGGACAGAGCCTGTGCTCCCAAATTCACTAGTTCCCTATTAGCTACCTCACTCATTTATACTACTCGAATGCCCTCTAGAGGCATTTGAGTTTGAGAAACTTGAATACTGTCTTTAGCACCATTTTCTCCCTCACTCCTCCCCAAGAACACCCTCCAGCTTTCAACCATTTCCTTAAATATTGCCAGCTGTGGTCCAGGAATCTCACTTGTAAGCTCTGTTAGTACCCTGATATGTAATATGTCAGGTTAAGGACATTTGGACTGATTGGGGATAGCTAGATATGTTTTTACAGTCTCTTTAATCATGTTTTTTTCCTTTCCATTTTCTATTCAGTAATAATATATCTTGATTATAACAATATCAAGCAGTTTGTCGATTTCTCGTTTAATCATCACTTAAGTCATTGTTCCATAACAATAGTGAAATGTTTATCTGAATGTAAACATTTGCTATTATAAGTAATTATGAATAATCATTTGGCATGATATTCTGTGTAAACCTGTTTTACACAGGTCTACACAGAATATCATGTAAACAGGTTTACACACAATAATAAAAAATATATAATATTGCTTTATATTGCATAACAAAAATGTGAGGAGAAATATGACAGTATTGCTAGAAATCTAATGCCACAGGTAAATAAACAAAAGCTAGATTAAAAAACCACTTCCTCTTACCAAAGCAGAAAAAGGAATGAAATAAACAGAACAGGTCTACCTAAGAGTGTTTTGCTGTGATTTTGCAAATATAGAGAAACCAATAATGGAGGGATGCATTATGGTTTAGTATAAAGATGGGCTTGATTCTCAGTGAGCTTATTTCAAATGCTGACTGGTTTAGCCATGAGGGCTTGGGCAAGACTCTTCTGAATTGAGCCTTAGTTTCCTCAACTACAGAAATAAAATTAAGAAAAGAAGAGTTTTTTTCTCTTTTTAAATCTCCTGTCTTCAGCAGCTTTTGGGGTTCTGGAGAAAATGGAGCATGAGTGCATTCAGCTTTGTAATCTCTGTGTATCCCATAGGTGTTTGTCCTTAAATTTTTCAAGGCACCCTTCTTAATAGTTATCTTTATTATGGATTTACTTGTACATTTAAGATAGCTCCTTTTGTTGGTTTCTTGTTGATAATACATGTAATGAATTCTCAAAATAACTTGTTGTTTGTAGGATATAAAAAATTATAAGCCCAGAGATATAGGTACTTAATGTTTCAGTTTTCATCAATTTAGTGCTAGGAAGTTGAGGAAGTAAAGGTTTTCAATAGTATTTGGTCCTGAAACACTTAATGTGCAGAATGTTATGTTACACCCTAGTGGAGAAATTCTGTTGAATAATGTTAAATATGATAGACTTTTATTGGAGACTTAAACATAGAATGGTTAAATGCAGAAAAATATTACACTCAAGAATATTGAAGAGTTGTGATTTTTTTCAGTAATGTAATTTTGCTGATGTGCTTCACAAAGACTGTAACTGTGTAGTTGCCTGTGAGTGGACTTACTTTGAGCATTATAGAAAATGTGTTGGCTTTCTTATCTGCTGGTGACTTACCCTGCCTATAGCCCCCAGCCCCTAAAATACCTTGTAATTTCCTCCTAAAGCTATAGAATAACTTTTTATTTTGAAAATACAAGGTAGTTTTGGCCATATAAACCTGGGTTCAAAACCTGAATGTAGTACTTATTAACTCTCAATTATTGGATAAATTATATAAAACTCACGGCCTTAGTTTCATCATCTGTAAAATAAGGAAAATAATATTTACTCTAGAGAATGTTGTGAGAATTACATGAAGTTATAAATATTGACACTTAGAATATTCTGTGAATGTTAGTTTTTTTCTCTCTCCTTGCCTCCCTTCCTTCCTTCCTCCCCTCCTTCCTTCCTCCTTCCTTCCTTCCTTCCTCCCTTTTATATCAAATGCACTTAATGCATATATCATATGTATTTCTATGATATAATATGCATTTAAAAGCTCAACCCAATATTTTGGGGGCACCTCCTCTGTGTTAAAGCACTTTGTTAGACACTGGGATTCAGAGATGAGGAAGAAAATAATGTTCCTGTTTTCAAAGTGGTAAAAACTGAAATATAAGTAAAACAACAAATACAATACAACGTGACATGTTCCATTTTTCGTAGGAAGTGCTATAGACACCCTGGTCAGCCTGGAAGATCAGGAAAACCAATCTGTAGGAGTATGCACTTCAGCTGTCAGTTAACTCGGAGGAGGAATGGACCCAGGTAGATAAGGAAGGAAATCAGGCTGAGGCCTAAGAGGACCTGGCATGTTTAGGAACCTGCAAATAGATTGGTGAGGCTCTAACCCATGGGATGGGGAGGCCATGAAGGGAGCAGCAAATGTAATAGTAGAAGGAGATGAGATAATAAGGGGCTTTGTGTGCCATATTTAGAAGTTACACTATCTTCTACCTGATCTTCTTCAGAATTATAATTTTGAATGGCTGCATAATATATACATAATTCATATGTTCTACTGCTTTTTTTCTCTCTAGAAAATAATCCTTATGGTTCTGGTTCTCAACTTTGGCTACACATTAGAATCACCTGTGGTGGGGCTTAAAGGAAATAAAGCCTCAGCCCACCCCTGGAGATTATGATTAAATTGATGTGATGGTTTGGTTGAGTGACTGCTGCCTCAAGCAATTTCATATTTCTGTTTGGACAGTTCAACATTTGTCCTTGTTAGGGATTTCCTCATTCATTCTTTCCTATATATTTGCTTTAGTTTATGATTTGCTTGAAGGATCTTCTCATAAAATCATCTCATATGTCCAACAAAATTAGGACCCAGAGCAATGACCATAAGATAGGAAGTCAAGACTGAAAGGGAAAAGCAAGGGTTTTGATGTACAAAAGTTGAAATAAGGTAGGGTGGGTAAAATAATTCTTCATATAATTTCTGAAGAAACAAAGTTTTACTTATCATTTAGTCCTAGCTGATATTTCTCATCTAGGGACTACATTAGATGGTGAATGCTGTAGTGAACATCCACATGAATAAGTCTTTTCATGCTTTTTTGGTAGTATTTCTAGCAGAGTTACTGGGTGAAGAGCCTTATAACTCTAAAATGTATTGATTTACATTGTCACCAGCAATGAAGGAACACCCACCAGAACCCTAGAAGTGAAGCAGCATGATAATTGTGAATTTTCCCAATGTCTCAGAGTTCTGGCTGGAAATAAAATACACAACAGACTAGTTACACAGGTTGGCTATCTTGGAGGTAAAAGAGAAGAGGACAGAGATTGGAGAATTACTTTGGAGAGTGAGTTGTTTGTATGCTGTGGCATTTCCTCTCTTACTCCCCAGTGAGGAACAGACGGGATATTTCTCCATCTCAAGAGAAGATGGAGGAGCTTCAAGAGAACTGTTCAGAGAAAATGCTTTATGTTCCCTGATATTTAAGGGACACTGGGAATTGTTCCTAACCCATGCCTGAGAAGTTCAAAAGTGGCAGCTTGGGCCTGCGAATGGAGAGGAGCTAGCTGTATTATCCTTGGCAAAGATAGTTGAGTTTTTCAGTGGTCTGAGTGGGCTAGGGGAAGGGAACTCAACTGTATCATCTAGAAAGGGACTCTGTTCTGGGAGACTAGCTTTCAGGAAAAGCAAGTCTTCTGGCTGAGGGGAGACTTTCCTGTAGATAGAAAATGGGTAGTATGAAGAAGCCTCAGAAACTAGGGACTGAGGGAGGTTGTTTTAAAAGCCAATGGTAAGAAGTCTTCCTCTACAGAGAAGGAAACTAGAAGTTCCCTGAAATGTCCCAGGAGAAAACAAGCAAGCCCTGATGTCACACACAGCTCATTAGTCATAATACAGTGTCCCATTCCTATAATCCACCTTCCCCAGACACAACTCTACAGAGACCAAAATAGCAGCTAGAAAGGAGTTCTGAAGAGATAGAGTGAAGAAAAAGTAAAGAAGCTACTTATATTGCTTACTTTCTATAGAAATTTCTGAATCTAGGGCAGGCCCAAACAGAAGAATTTCATTAGTTGATGCTTTGGAGTTTTGATATTAGACCAGACTGAACTTTCACTTTGTGCAAGTGATTACAAGTAGCTTTCAGATCAGAGACAATAGTGAGAAAGAGTAAGTTGGTTATTGCCTGCATATGACTAAAATCCAATACTCCTTCAATAAACTCAACCATTACATCTTGTGAACATTTTCTCCTACATGTGCTTTTTATTTGTATTACTATTTTTCATTGATTGGCAGTTTTAAGTGATTATGTATTAAAATCTGTTGATCTTTTCCTTCATTATTTCTTCTTTCCTTCAAAGCTGAAAAAAGTGATTCTTTCAAAGTTATTCTATTCTCTTTTTTTTCTTATTTTCCAGCAATTGCTTTTAAAAAAATTATTTAACTATTACATCTCTCTGTGTTTATTTTGGTATGTAGCAAAATGTTTATTAAATCAAGTTATCCCAGATTACTATCCATGTCTGAAAATTGGCAAAATGTGGGCCTAAATGATTTTTTTACTCCTCAGATAGGAAATTGGAGACATCCTTAGAAGTTTATTTTGTTCTTGAGTCTGAGGCTGAAAATAGCAGAAGAAATGGTTTGTGGACGGTGGGAGTGAGCTTAGTGTACTCCAGGCATCATTTGGTACAATTGGTCACTTCCTCCTTTTAAAAGCTAGCCCTTCTCTTGCAAGAAGCCCAAGTGACTACTATCTTCATTATGGTCTACCTCTTTTCCCATTCATTTGGCTGATTTTTCCATTTCTATCCTAACACTAAATGTGGGAATTCCCCTGAATTTGGTTTTGGATCTGCGTTCCTGTTCTATATTTTCTTCCCAGACAACTCAAGCACTAATAATTTAAAACATATATTGGGGGCACCTGGAATTGGAGGCAGGTGGTTTAAAAACGGGCTCTCGAACTTCCGGGAAGATGGCGGAAGAGTAAAACGGCGGAGATCACCTTCCTCCCCACAGATACACCAGAAATACATCTACACGTGGAACAACTCCTACAGAACACCTACTGAACGCTGGCAGAAGACCTCAGACCTCCTAAAAGGCAAGACACCCCCCACGTACCTGGGTAGGGAAAAAGAAAAAAGAATAAACAGAGACAAAAGGATAGGGACGGGACCTGCACCAGTGGGAGGGAGCTGTGAAGGAGGAAGGGTTTCCACACACTAGGAAGCCCTTTCGCGGGTGGAGACTGCAGGTGGCGGAGGGGGAAAGCTTCAGAAGAGCCACAGGGGTGCGGGGGGCAAAGCAGCGAGATTCCCGCACAGAGGATCGGTGCCGAGAGGCACTCACCAGCCGGTCTTGTCTGCTCACCCGCCGGGGCGGGCGGGGCTGGGAGCTGAGGCTCGGGCTTCGGTCGGAGCGCAGGGAGAGGACTGCGGTTGGCGGCGTGAACACAGCCTGCAGGGGGTTAGTGCGCCACGGCTGGCCGGGAGGGAGTCCGGGGAAAAGTCTGGACCTGCCGAAGAGGCAAGAGACTTTTTCTTCCCTCTTTGTTTCCCGGGGCGCGAGGAGAGGGGATTAAGAACGCTGCTTAAAGGAGCTCCAGAGACGGGCGCGAGCCGCGGCTAAAAGCACGGTCCCAGAGACGGGCGGGAGACGCTAAGGCTGCTGCTGCCGCCACCAAGAAGCCTGTGTGCGAGCACAGGTCACTATTCACACCCCCCTTCCGGGAACCTGTGCAGCCCGCCACTGCCAGGGTCCCGGGATCCAGGGACAACTTCCCCGGGAGAACACGGCGCGCCTCAGGCTGGTGCAACGTCATGGCGGCGCTTGCCCCACACTCCGTGCCCCTCCCTCCCCCCGGCCTGAGTGAGCCAGAGCCCCCGAATCAGTGGCTCCTTTAACCCCGTCCTGTCTGAGCGAAGAACAGACGCCCTCTGGCGACCTACACGCAGAGGCGGGGCCAAATCGAAAGCTGAGCCCCTGGGAGCTGTGAGAACAAAGAAGAGAAGTCTCTCCCAGCAGCCTCAGAAGCAGCGGATTAAAGCTCCACAATCAACTTGATGTACCCTGCATCTGTGGAATACATGAATAGACAACGAATCATCCCAAATTAAGGAGCTGTGTGGATGAAAGGCTCTTGGTGCTGCAGCCAGGAGTCAGTGCTGTGCCTCTGAGGTGGGAGAGCCAACTTCAGGACACTGGTCCACAAGAGGCCTCCCAGCTGCACATAATATCAAACGGCGAAAATCTCCCAGAGATCTCCATCTCAACACCAGCACCCAGCTTCACTCAATGACCAGCAAGATACAGTGCTGGACATCCTATGCCAAAAAACTAGCAAGACAGGGACACAACCCCACCCATTAGCATAGAGGCTGCCCAGAATCATAATAAGTCCACAGACACCCCAAAACACACCACCAGACGTGGACCTGCCCACCAGAAAGACAAGATCCAGCCTCATCCACCAGAACACAGGCACTAGTCCCCTCCACCAGGAAGCCTACACAACCCACTGAACCAACCTTAGCCACTGGGGACAGACGCCAAAAACAACGGGAACTACGAACCTGCAGCCTGCAAAATGGAGACCCCAAACACAGTAAGATAAGCAAAATGAGAAGACAGAAAAACACACAGCAGATGAAGGAGCAAGATAAAAACCCACCAGACCTAACAAATGAAGAGGAAATAGGCAGTCTACCTAAAAAAGGATTCAGAATAATGATAGTAAAGATGATCCAAAATCTTGGAAATAGAATAGACAAAATGCAAGAAACATTTAACAAGGACATAGAAGAACTAAAGATGAAACAAATAACAATGAACAACACAATAAATGAAATGAAAAATACTCTAGATGGGATCAGTAGCAGAATAACTGAAGCAGAAGAACGGATAAGTGACCTGGAAGATAAAATAGTGGAAATAACTACTGCAGAGCAGAATAAAGAAAAAAGAATGAAAAGAACTGAGGACAGTCTCAGAGACCTCTGGGACAATATTAAACGCACCAACATTCGAATTACAGGGGTTTCAGAAGAAGAAGAGGAAAAGAAAGGGACTGAGAAAATATTTGAAGAGATTATAGTTGAAAACGTCCCTAATATGGGAAAGGAAATATTTAATAAAGTCCAGGAAGCACAGAGAGTCCCATACAGGATAAAGCCAAGGAGAAATACGCCAAGACACATATTAATCAAACTGTCAAAAATTAAATGCAAAGAAAACATATTAAAAGCAGCAAGGGAAAAACGACAAATAACACACAAGGGAATCCCCATAAGGTTAACAGCTGATCTTTCAGCAGAAGCTCTGCAAGCCAGAAGGGACTGGCAGGACATATTTAAAGTGATGAAGGAGAAAAACCTGCAACCAAGATTACTCTACCCAGCAAGGATCTCATTCAGATTTGATGGAGAAATTAAAACCTTCTCTGGGCTCTAGATTCATATGTTCAGCTTTCTCTCATCGTGGGAGAAATGGCTAAAATCATCTAAGCAGTTGCTAACTCATCCTTGACTTTTTTCTTTACACTTTCCTCCTATATCAAATTTATTAACAAAGCAGCCAATCCCAAAACCAAAATATATTTCTGTATGCTTTCTCTACATGTCTGTTTTTGCTGCTCTATTTCAAGTTGCTAACTGTTTTAGGCAATTAATAACATCCTAAAAAGACCCTTCTCCTTTTATGGTACTCTATCCTTTTTTCAAGGCATTTAACACAGTTGAAGTTATTTATTGGTTTCTTTGTATGTTGTTTCCTTTTCACTACACTGTAAGCTTACTAGGCTGTTGACTGAAAAAAAAAGCATATCATAAGAGCTGTGAGTTCAGTTCTATTTGGGGACTTACTGAGGACTTACAGCCCAGGAGAAAGCCTCTCAGGTAGTGCTGATGAACTGCTCTGAAGAGGTGGCAGATGGGGGGAGGTCAGTATGTATATGATTTGGTGAAGGAGGTATGTGCAATCAGGCATATATCTCAGTAGAACGTTGCTGCTAGTCAAGAGGAGCAGATGTCTCCGTAAATGATTTTAGTGATTTTCTGGGTATGAGAAGATACGAGAATTGGGTTCGTAAAATTTTCTCCTGAAAATATCTAACTATCTGAAAGCCTGTTCTATCAGTTTTTCCTAGAGGACAGAGTGCTTCATTCCTGATCTCCACCCTGAACTCCTTTCAGGGTGTGTTATGGTCAACAGCTACAGTGGCTAAGGACCTAATCTTGTAGAGCTGGATGGCGAGTGACATATTTTAGTTTGTAAGGGAAGGAACCATATTTGACTTGTTCTTCATGCCTTCAGTGCTTAACACATTACCTGGTACATATTAAGCTCCTTATAAAGAGAAGACAATTCATTAAAAAGCATGCTATATTGAATTTACTTTCCCTTTTCATACATTTTTACAATTTTACCGTGGATAAAGTTCTTAAACTCTTTGGGACAGGTTTTTAAAAACCTGTCTATGGAAAGGTTGTATTAGATAATCCAAAGGGTCTTGTATAAAATTCTTTGCTTTTGTTATTTCCTAATTACCTGATCAAGTACTTGATTTAGTAACTAAAAAACTTATTTTGTCAGTTTTATTATTTTATTGATTATGTATTTGTATGTTTCCATACTCAAGGTATGGAAATCCACTTACATTATATGATCTAATTCATTATTGATAGCCTTCATTTCCTACACACTAGCTTTTTGTAGGCCTATTTTATTCTCTACGCTACAATATTTGTCTTCCTTTTCTTCTCGCTGCTAGTTTTCAGCTGTTTCCTACCACTGTTCCTACTGCACACCATCTGTTGATTTGCACCAACAACAATCTCTGTTGAAAAATCTCCCAAGGATCCCTGACTTCAACTTCTTTTCCTTCTTATTGCTATAAGCTGTTGAACTTTGCAACTAATGCTATGTGTGATAATGGTTGTAATCCTGTTTTTCTCTACCTCCTTCTCTTTGCTGTTTTTTCCTTTAAATGGTATATTTTGAAATAATATTTCTTATGACTTACAGTGTCTTAAAAAATTCACTTTTAATAAAATCATCATACAGTGATTATGATTGATTTCATAAATTTGTCATTCATTCCATAATATTTATTGTTCATCTATGCATTAGGCAATGATGTTAAATAGATATTTGCTATTCATATTGGTATCAGATCATAGAGATATTATTTTAATTAATGTTTTTAACTTTCACCAATTTCATTCATTTTAAATCATTGGAATTAATTTATGGGACTGTAGTAATTTCTGTATTTAAATTTCAGTTTTCTTGTAGTTCTTTTGTTTTCCAACTCTGAGCACCAACCAACTGATCTATCCTTTTTGTACATATAGGTTTTCAGTTGATAATTCTTAGTTAATAATACTTGCTGAGTCCTTACTATGTGTTCTACATTGAGTGATAAAATAATCATAGCTCTACTCTCATGGAAACCAATTTTGGAAGAAGACAATGTTCTAGTAAACAAATAAATATGTAATTACAAATTCTGATAAATGCTTTGGAGAAAATAATGTGTATTGAGAGAGAATAACAAGGAAGAATTACTTTTGTTGATACAGCTCAATATATTCAATTCAACCTCTTGCCTCAGTTATAGGCAAACATTTTTCTTGTCTGCTATATGTTTCCATCATGTGTTAACATGTGGTGCCTCAAACTTAACATCGTCTTCCTCTCCTCTTTCCCCTTTCCTTCCTCCTTATTCTTCACCTCCTCCTCTTTCTTCTTCTTCTTCTTCATATTGCTTACTGAATGTTTACTTTCTGCCATGAAATGTGGTGGGAACTTTATAAATGTTAACTCTGTATATTTAAATTGCAGGGTAACTATTAATATTATTGTGCACATTTTACTGATATGAGAATTGAATCTTTAAATAGGTGAAGTAACTTTTTTTGGTCACTCAGTAACGAATCTTCAAGCAGGGATTCTAACTCAGGTCTTCTGATTCCAAAGTTCATGTTCTTTATTGTGTGATGCCATCTTCCCAATATTTATTGTGTGCCCATTCTGTGCTAAGAAGATTATATCCATTTCTTTGTGTAACTTATAACAACTCCATGAAGTAGATCTTATCTTCATTTTACATATGAGACTCAGACATATTAAATAACTGTCCCAGTGTCACATAGATACATAGATAGGAAGAAACTGCAGTAGGATATGAGTCCAGATCCATCAGAATCTAAAGTCCATTCTCTCTGTGTTCACTATGTACCATCATTTCCTTCCATGACACGAGAGTGTGTTGTTCATTTTTTATCTTGCCTAATAAGACCTTGATGCTGTAGATGAAGTCTTTAGACTCTATGAGATGTGCCCTCAGGAATTTGTCTATTAAATGAAAGATTCTACAGGTAGCTTATTTAATATTAATTAAAATTGTATAAAGTGTAACTATAATGATTTTATTCATTTTGGAGCTAATGAGTCACCCTGTCCTTGTTTTCAGGCTACAATGTTTCAAACAATTTGCTTCATCCAGATCTGTAACTCTGTAGATGCTGCCATTCTGTCAAGACAAACTTCAGCTTCCTCTATGAAATTACATTTAAATGAGAGATGATTTTCATGTCACATTTATTCATTAATCCATTCAGCAGATATTTGAGTGTATTAGGTGTCTGGCATAATACTAGGCACTATGAATACAATGGCAGGGAGAAACTCACATGGATCTTGCCTTATGGACAACTTAGTAATAGACACAAAAACCAAATAGTAACACAGATAAATACAAAATTACAAACTAAGATAAATGTGATGCATTCAATGCTAAGAAAGCTTGCAGGAGTAGTGAATTTAGGGATATCTATCAGGAAGGTTTCCCTTTGAGCTAGGATAAGAAGGATTTTTAAACTCTTAGTAATGCCTGTAGTACCTGGGAAGGAGTGTAGACACGGTACATTACTAGAAAGTTGTACCATTAGTTCTTGCATATCCTTGGAATTCAGCAGATAGTATAAAACATATTTATTCTTCTCATTAAGGCGCCTATCAGTCCACAAAGAGGCCTCCTATAAATGACATGTAAGAGATCTTTTCTCTCTTTCTCTCATACTTCTCATTTCCCTCAGAATGCCATTGAAAGTCTTCTATGCATTTGTCTTCTTGCTAGGGTCCCAGATCTGTCCTGTAGTTCCTGTATGCCTCTGGAGATGGCTTTATGGGAAAAAAGAGGAAATAATTCCAGGTAACTGGAGCAGAACAAATAATCTTCTTGAGTCTGAGAGACAGAGAACAGCACATTCAAGAAACCAGGGAGGGAAGTAAGGGATAGTTACTATGGCAGGATCACAGGGAAAGAGTGATTTGAAAAGAGATTGTAGAAAATGTATAAGTCAGACAGAGACTTGAACTCAAAATTCAGCAAGTGCCTCAAGTGGAAAAGGATTAAAGAATGTTGGGCTGATTTCGCTGCATTTTCTCTTTCTCCAGGATCTTGGACCATTGAGTGTTGACTGCTTTGGTAGTCCCATACTAAAGATTGTGTTTCTCCAGATCCCTGAGACTGAAGAAAGCTCTAGGGTATCAGGATATCGCTTTTTTTCTCTGCCTCTGTGGCCTGTGCTGCAAATCTGTAGATTCCTGAGGGAAAAAATGAGTGAAGTATGTTGAATTAACCAAACACCCTCAAATCCTAGCTGCTCTAGTTGCTCTTTTATACCTTCAAAGTTTTTTTAAATTTCTTTTTTCTTTATTGCTCCAAAGAAGCATTAATTAGACTGACATCTGGCTTCTCAACAGAAACACTAGAAGCCAGAAGCACAGGCCATAGTATCTTCCACCTTAACACCAAAACCTGATAAATACATTATTGTAATTGTAGTTTAATTCATTCATCCTAAAGAAAATATTAGTAAATATTATCCAGCAATATATAAAAAGGACAAGCTATCAGGACTAAGTAGAGTTTATTCTAGGAATGCAAGGTTAATTTAACATTTGGAAGTTATTTAATTTAAAGAATTCACTACACTAAAAAAAGGAGAAAAAATCACATGACTAACTCAGTAAACAAAAACATGTGATATACGTAACACTCATAATATATACTCTAAGCAAACTTGTAGGAAAAGAGAACTTCCTTAATCTCATATAGGGTGTGTTAAAAAATTATAGGAAAATCATACCTTAATGGTGAAATGTTAAAATACTTTTGTCTGAGATCGAGTGATTAAAAAAAATGCTTCTATGGGGCATCCCTGGTGGCGCAGTGGTTGAGAGTCCGCCTGCCGATGCAGGGGACGCGGGTTCGTGCCCCGGTCCAGGAGGGTCCTGCGTGCCGCGGGGCGGCTGGGCCCGTGAGCCATGGCCGCTGGGCCTGCGCGTCTGGAGCCTGTGCTCCACAGCGCGAGAGGCCACAGCAGTGAGAGGCTCGCGTACCGAAAAAAAAAAAAAAAAATGCTTCTATCATCACATCTATTCAATGTTGTAATATTTTATTTGTAATATTGAATGAAAAAGGAAAATAAGGAAAAAGGAAATAAAGTTTTAAAGGAATAAATAAAAGTTTCATGCTAAACTTTATGATTGGGCACATATCAGATAAAAGGTCTATGAAAATATTTTTAGGATTAATAGGCAAATTTTAAAAGGTTGCTGAATGTGTTATGACTGGGCACATATCAGATAAAAGGTCTATGAAAATATTTTTAGAATTAATAGGCAAATTTTAAAAGGTTGCTGAATATAAGATTAATATAAAAATCAGTCGTATTTCTATGTACCAGTAAAAACCAGGTAAAGTGCAACACATCTTTACAACAACATAAAATATTAAATGACCAGATACATATCTCACAGAAGATGTAGAAGACCTATGCAAAAAACTATAAAATATTATTGAGAGTTGCTAAAGAAGACCTAAATAAATGGAGGACTATAACAGAATTGAAAGAGTCAATATTGTAAAGATATTAATTCTCCCCAAGTTTGTTTATGGACTCCGTGCAATTCAGTTCAAATTCCAACAGGTTATCTGTGGGGACTTGAAAAGTGAATTCTAAAATCTACATGTAAATACAGTGTCAAAATAGACAAGGTAATCTTGATGAAGGAGAGCAAGGTAGAAAGACTTGCTCTACCAGATGTTATAATTTACTATCACGCTATAGGAATTAAGACTGTGTGACAAGAATAGACAAATGGACCAATGGAGCAGAACAGAAAACCCCAAAGCATATTTTTTTTCACTATCTATTGCCATGTAACAAACCATCCCAAAACTTAGTGGCTTAAACAGCAACAACCATTTATTTTCTCTCATGATTCTGTGGACTCAGCAGGATGGTTCTTTTGCTCCATATGGTGTCAACTGGATCTGCAGTCTTCTGGAAGCTCAACAGAGATGGAATTTCCTAGATGGCTTATTCATATGTGTAGCAGTTGGTGCTGACTGCTGGCTGGGAGATTGTTAGGACTGTTCATCACAGCACCTCAAGTCTCCTTCATTTAGCTCTCCACATGGTTTGAACTTTTCACAAGATGACAGCTGGGTTCCAAAAAGGAGTGTTCTAAGCACGCAAAAGCAGTAACTACCAATATCTTTGAGATTTACTCTTATAATCCACACAGCATCACTTTTGCAACATTCTAACCGTCAAAGCAGGTTATAGGGTCAGCCCAGATTCAAAGGGGGGGCATATATTCTGCCTCTAAATGGGAGAAGTGACAAAAAATTTGTAGTCATCTTTACCACACAGAGCCATGCTTATGTGGATACTTTACTAATGTGAATGTGGCACTGTGGGGAAAGATTTGTCTTTTCAATAAGTGATACAGGAAGAATTGGATACTAATATAGAAAAAAAGTAAAACTTGATCCTATATCACACCATAATTAAAAATAAATTCCAGTAGGACTGTACACTTAAATGTCAAGACAAAAACTAATACTTAAACAATGATATCAAAGAATATCATCATGCACTTGGGATAGGGAATTTTTTTTGAGCTGCACAAAAATGCATTAATCATAGAGGAAAATATTATTAAATTGGACTACATTTTAGCAGTTGCCACTGGTGCCCTACATCACATTCCCTTGACCCATCTCTAATTTCAGCTGTAGCTAGTGACTCACCTCCCTGGCAGTGTTTCATAGTTTTTATTTCATGGCCTTTTGCAGCACCAAGGAATCTCTTAGCCAGTGTGCAAACACAGGCCGAGAGTATGGAATTAATGCCCTAAACACAATCCTCAAACAATAAGGCAAGAGCTGGGATAAATGCTTCAGTCTCCTGTCCTTCAGATAGATAATTCTGGAAGGCATTCTGTACAATTATCAGGAGGTTCTGGCATTACATTATATATGTAATGTAGATTTTAAAAACATGATCAGAAAAAATATCTGCTCTATATGGTCATTTATATAAAAACTAAATTATAGTGTTTAGTGATGAGTAGATAGTGATGAAGGCATAAAATAAAAGACGGTGCTCAGTTTTAGAGAAGAGCAGGAGGGGTGTGATTGGGAGCCGGCATATAGGGGATTTCTGAGGTGCTAGCAATATATTTTTGTAAACTAAATGTCAAGGCAAATAATTATGGAACATTCCAAACATAAACAAAGGCAGAGAAAACAATTAGATAAACTTATGTATACTTACTACCTAGTTTCAAAATTACCAGTTTATGAACTATCTTATATCACCTCTACTACCCTATTACCCCCTACCTTCAATATGGATCACTTTGGGCCAAATCCCATACATCATATTTCAATGCGTAAATATTTTTACATATTAGTAAGAGATAAGGTACTAAAAACATATTCGCGATACCATTATCACACCAAGAAGCCTAACAGTTTTTTCACATCATCAGTTATCCAATCAGTATTTAAATTTTCCTGATATTCTCAAATTTTTAGACAGTTGGTTTGTTCAAATCAGTAGTCTCAGAATTACCCACGTCTTTTGTTTGGTCATTATGCCTCTTGATGGTGAGACTGGACATTCTACATTGTCCAAAGAGTCCTATTTCAATAGCATCCCTTTTCACTGAAATATCCGGGTTTGGGTGAAAAAGTATATAGTCACTCTACAATTGAGTCCTTTTCATCTTTAAGCGCCCAGTCCCTCTCTTTTCCCTTTCTTACTTTTTTGTTTTAATTGTTGGAAGAAGCTGAGTCATTTGCCCTATAGTGTTTTCTATAGTCTTGATATTTGCTAAATACATCTCCCTGGTGTTGTTCAATATGTTCCTCTGTCCCCTGTATTTCCATAAACCTGGAAGTTAGAACTAGAAGCTTGATTTGTTTTAAGTTCCATGAGGGGAGAGGGAGAGAATAGTTCATGGGTGATTCTGTTTACTTTTGGTAGAAAAAATATAGCATCCACTTGTCGTTCTTTCAGTAAGGTTAGCAGTCATTGAAGTTTGTTGACTAGATGTATTATTTCAAAAGGAATTTTCCAAACGGTGATATTAAGATTCTGTTTCTTGATCTAGGAGTTACTTTATGGGGCTTTGCTTTATAATAATTTGTTCAGCCATTTATGGACTTTTCTATATATATGTGTTATCTTTCATGAAAATAATTTTAAAAATACATGTAACTACATACATGTACAGCTATGGGGGGATCGACAGATGAAATCAGTGAGATATTTATTAAATTGTAATTATGAAATTAATATGTTTTGCATATTAAACAGAAATTAATTACAAAAGTAAATTTCCTCAATAGCCTGAATATTAAAGATAAAATTTAAATAATAATGATAAATTATATATTATTCCAATGTGGCCAGTTGTTTCAGAGAATGTCTAAACTTGCTCTCTGTGTTGGACTGATATAGGAAATGTGGTAAAAGTGGAATGTGATGATGGTGAACAGAAAGAAGGCTGGATGTGGTTTCATGAGGGTTGAACCAGTTCTTGAGAAGAGACACATCTCTTTTAAATAACATCTATTAATAAAGATTACAGTGTTTAATGAATAATTAAGAGATACATCATCTTAAAAATAACTTTCTTGGGCTTTTGGACATCAAAGAATCATAAATGTTTATTCAATTTGATGATTACAGAGTGATTTATGTGTTCATTACTCTACATTCCAATTGATTCTAGATACCATCTCCCAGGATAGATTGAGCAAAGTGATGCAGCTAGATTTAAAAATATACAAAAGTAATAAAGTCCCTCCCAGCTTGTTGATAGCAGTGGAAAACTGAGAATCTTTTCTATTTGCTAGTGAGAGTGAAATTATGAGTCTACAACTTTCTTGCTAAGGTGGGATTAGTATCATAAAGCAAATTTCTGTAAAATTACATTTTGAATCATATTTCCCAGGGATTCTAGGCCACTGAATTTAATTACTTCTAGGATGTGAAAAAGAAAAAAAATTAACCTCACTGGCTCCTGGGAAAATATGCCATTGTTTTCTGTGTTGCTCTGATTTGTATTTAGTTTATATTGTTTACTAGCAGCCAACAAACTCCAGAAGCGTCCTGTATATTGATTGATATTTACTGAGGGTCTTGCAACTTGTTTACAGTCTTCTTTCAGCCATCATACTGATGACCCATCTATTTCCCCAGTCTCACTGTACTTTGGTTTCCATTACTCCAGTGATCTTTTTTATTGGCGGCAATAGAGCATGGAAGTTGAAAGATTGAATTCTGAATACAGACTGAGTTAAATCACTTCTAGCTATGTGACCTTAGGCTAGTTTCCTAATCTCTTTATGTCTTATTTCTGTCACCCATAGAATGAGAATTATAGTATGTCCCATATCTCTGTTGTAAAGGTGAATACATGTAACACCTTTGACACATAAGTCCACAGCAAATCGTAATTATCTCCAGTGTGCTTCAGCAGCTTATTTACTTAGGCCCATAAGTGGCTCTGCCATTCAGATCTTGAACCATAAAAATATCTACTCTGGTTATAACATTCTTGCTTTCTAAATGTTATTTCTCTTATTCCCTCATGTGCAAATGCCCTTTTACTCCAGTTCCTTGACCTATCCTTACATCCTAATTTTAGTGGTTTCCGAATTTCTGAACTTCATGGGCCAGAAAAAAGTTGGGAGGCCAATATAGGATTATCAATTTATTGCTAAGTAAGGATGTTAAAATAACCAACACCATCATAAATTGAAATTATGAAATTGTTTGTATAATTTTAAAAATATTTGTCTTTCTTTAGGAACTATGTATTCTCATAAGGTAGAGACTCATCAAGTATCTACCTTGGTCACCCTGATTATGCAGGATTTAGTGCGTAGCTTGTGATGCTAGATTCAACAAGTAAAGATTTTTTAGAATGAATAAATAAAAGACCTTTATTATTTAATGAAAGATATTTTAGCAGAAACTGAAAGTTGGAATTAGTAAACCAAATATGTATATGAAAAATACTTAATGCCCAAAATAGCAGCATTAAAATGATGTGTTTTTATTTTGTTGTTACAAATTGTCAACTTGTTGATTTGTATTCAGTAGTGAAATGCAAAATGATGCTTACATTTCCAACCTCTTCTGATACTTTGTTCTTTAAACTGCAGTTAGTACTAACATTCTAGATTCAGAGAAGTGTGTTGATGAAACTCTGAGCTACACATTTAAGGTGATTTCTCTTAGTTCAGAAAATTTTGGCCAGCGTCTTGTTGGGTCAGGTTAATATCTCAGACAGGCTACTAATTTGAAGCCCACTTAAATATTTGTTTGACAACTATATAGTAGGATTTTTCAGGGACTTAGTTTCTCTTATTAAATTTTGAATGCCCCTTGATTTATTATCTTTGTTAGTTATTTTGATGTACTCTTCTTTGAGTTTCCTCAAAATAAAACTCCACTTACACGTGAATTGTATGATGCATACAATTGTATGATAATGATATTGCTTATATGTGGAATCTTAAAAAAATGGTACAAATGAACTTATTTACAAAACAGAAATAGAGTCACAGATGTAGAAAACAAACTTATGGTTACCAGCGGGGGAAAGCCAGGTTGGGGGGTGGAGGGGGAGGGATAAATTGGGATATTGGGATCGACATATACACACCACTGTGCATAAAATAGATAACTAATAAGGACCTAATGTGTAGCACAGGGAACTCTACTCAACATTCTTGTAATGACCTACATGGGAAAAGAATCTAAAAAAGAGTGGATATATGTACATGTATAACTGATACACTTTGCTGTACACCTGAAACTAAATCGACTATTCTCTAATAAAAATTTTAAAAAAAGAAAGAAAATCAAATCAAATTCCTCTTCTCATCCTCATAGTCACTGTGATCCGTTCTCCCTGGTGTTCTCCAGCCTTCCTGGACTCTGCCTCCAGTAAAATCATATTTGATTATTTCTGAAAGTCTTTCTTTTTTTCCACTTTATCTTTCCTAATCCAGAGAAGATGAAGGGGTGCAAGTTGACTCTCTTAAGTCTATTAAATAGATGTAGTTTTAAAATAAAAAAATCCTGGAGTGGGCATCCCAAACAAGTGTCTCAGAGTTTCAGGGGAAATATAGAGGATGGTGTAGAGAAGTAAGAGAAGTTGTAAAGTCCCACATGATCACCAGCTTATTAGAGTTCCTGTTGGCTCAAAGAACAACATTGCAGCCATTAATCTAGTAAATATTTACTGAGTGTCTACCTTGTGCAGGAATTCTGTGAGGTGTTGGTGTTAAACTGTGGAGGAACTGGCAGAGGGTGACCCACTATCTTTTGCTGTGTTCTCACTTGGTGGAAGGGGGAAGGGAGCTCTTTGGGGTCCTGTTTATAAAGGCAGTAATCCCATTTATGAGTGTTCTACTTTCATGACCTAATCACCTCCCCAAAGCCCTACCTCCTAATAAACATCACATTTGGGGTTAAGTTCTCAATATATGAATTTTAGGGGGACATAAACATTCAACCCATAAAAGGAATACAAACAGGAATAAAATACGGTCTCTGTGGGAGGCACTTACAGCATAGAGCCATGGATTCTCAGGATCGAGAAGAATATTAAATGTTATCTTGTCTTGCAGACAAGACCTGAAATGACTAAGCAATCATATGCTACAGTAGATTATCAGGTGCTTAAGAGATGTAAAGTACACAATAGCCCCAAGAGGAACCTTGGATGGCCAACATGATGCTCCACATTGGGTAGTGTTACTTTGTCCAGTTAACTCTAATTCGCATTGTCAGCATGTTGCCAGCGGCTCGATGTCCTTGTGCAAAAACACGTTTAACAAATTTCACAGTTATTGATGAATATCTTAGAATGCCAATTTATTAGGGTAAATGAACAATTTACTGTTATGTGTACTGAAATACTCATCTACCCGTGAATACCCCTTTCTATGGGCATATCTATATAGGAATCCAAATTAAAATCAGAGGTAGATAAGGCAGCAAGGAATTAACACATGAAATTTTGATGATCTCAAGAAGTGTAAACTAAGGTAGCTTGAGATACTTTTTTTTTTTCTCATAACAGGGATACCCTTACTAATGCATGATAATGCTTATGTGGTAGGCAAATATAGGGTAATATAAGGAGAAATGGCTAGTGTTAGAGATAATGGGAAATAAAATTGTATTTATAAGGTGATAACTTTCTGGTAGGAGGTTAATTATGCAACCGTTATAAAAGTAAAGAAGGCCTATTTTTAAAAGTTTTTTGTCTGAAATAATAGGACATTTTTAGGAATGTTCTTTCTGTACCTGTTCCTGAAGATTTCTTACATTTTATTTCTACCAATGGCCCAGGAAGATATCTCAGAATTAGAGGTAAAGTTATACATAACTGTAGAATGTACATTTTTCTTTTTTCCCCCAAATAGACTTTAATTTTCTAACGATTCTCTGAGCATTCGAAAAACATAACGAGTGAATTCCACATGGTTGTTTAATATATTTATTTGGTTATCTACTTAATGCATGACAACACACAAGTAGGCTTGTGGGGGGTAAAGGTACATAATACAGCCTTGGCTTCAAGCAGCTTGAAATCTTATTGCAAAGACAAAAATAAAAGTTTGAAACAAATACTATATTAAATAGTAATAAATCACTTACTAAGAGTGGATTCAATAAATGTTTATAAGTACCTACTCTGGGCACAGTTCTGGGCTGGATGTTGGAAATTCCAAAGACGGGGATTATTGCCTTTGTGGTATTCACAGGGGAATCCAATAAGTGACATATAGTTGCCTCACTTGAATGGAGTAAGTATAGATGCCAGGGGGTGCGGAGAGGAAGCAATAAAAGGATGTGGAGGTTACATGGAGAAGATTTACTATAAAGATGATTTGAGAGTTGGGTCTGGCAGGACATAAATTGTTAAAAACAACAACAACATTGTAGGATGGTCCAGTAATTGAGACAAAGAGTAGAGGTAGGATTGATAGTGATGTGATGGTGATGGGGGTGGTGGAGGATTGCATATGTTATGAGTTTAGAAAAGAACAATTCTGTACCTCAAAGAAAGAGTGTCAGCTTTCAACTTTCTTTTCCTTTGACAAATGAGTTATGTCTTCTTTCTACTCTCATTTCTTTTGTATCTTAATTCCTTACAGACCAGCATAGCATGATGTTGGTTATTAAGTTTTAAGAATTTGGTTGCTAAACTATTTTGAAGTGACCAAGGACTAAAGAGGACACCCTTTGTTCCTGGTCCGTGATGAAAAAGTACAGAAATTTTTACGTCATATAGTCATTCAGGGACCTGGAAGCTTCTTCTGCTGTAATGCTGCTATCTTCAGCATGTAGGTACAAGCTCACCTTGCTGTCTCACAGGCAGTGAATAGAAAAAAAGAGGGTAGTATCTTGTGCAGCCAGCTTTAGGGGCCAGGGTTTGAAATGGTATATAATATTTCCATCCACATGCCATTGGCCTTGACTCAGTTACATGACCCCTTCTAACTGCAAGGAGGGCTGAGAAATGAAGACTTCCTTTGTGTTATTCACAGAATACCTGAGCAATAAGAATAATCTAGAGCTTAAGTGGGATTCGGAGGCATGGTTTTCTGTGTCCAAGGATGTTATCAAGGATTTTGGAAGCAGCTGATCAGCCAAAGATAGTCACTATTTTCTCTTTTCCTACTCTGGGTTAGAATTAAAGCAAATTTGGATGGCAGTAGTATAGTGGGTATATGAGATCCAAGATCCAGGATTACTAGTAGAGATGGAAGGTATGATGTATTCTATACCTCAGTGTAGCTACATGAAAATATTGGAATTGTTGATATTGTTAGCTTTGTAGGTATCACTGTATTCTGGAGCCTAGTGGGTCAACAAGAAATTCTCAGCACTTCCTTCATCATTCTATGCTTCTTCATCTTTGCTTTTTTGGCATACATACATACTCTTAAAGATGTATGCATTAAGTCCTATTAGACATCCAGGAAGGCATTTTATCTCTCCCATTCACTTCTGTTTCTCCAGTGCCTGGCTGTGGGTGCAGTTAATATGTGTTGAAGTCTAAAGGAATGAATTTATGTTTATGTGAGATGTCAAATATGTCTTTAAAAGTAGTTAACATTCATCTATTTCAATTCTGTGAGTTTATTTTCCATTTTAGCTCTGAGGTCTATTAAAAAAGCATAGGTTTTTCTTATTTATTATTTTTTCATAGAGCTCAAGTGTACAGTGTAACCATATAATGTAAATGGATGTTTACTCAGTAATGATAATTCTTCATTTGCAGGTACTATGCCTCCAGCAAGAAACTTTAAATAAATATTACCTGTTTTAGCCTTGTACTCACTTGCTGCAGAGTCAAATATACAATGCATTTCTTTTATAATTGTCTTTACCTCAGGTGCAAGGCATAAACTTAACTTCTGATTCGCTATATTTTCAGGCTGTTTAATATTACTTTTCTTTCACTGAATCATCACTGAATAAAATGAGGACATTATAATAAAAGTGTGTGTGTGTGTGTGTGTGTGTGTGTGTGTGTGTGTAACATTGGTGTTGTACTGGTGGATTTTCAGTAGCTTTTAATCTAAATTAAACACAGAATATTCCTTAGGGTCAGTATTCTTTTTTTCTAAGTGGT
Organism: Lagenorhynchus albirostris; assembly: GCF_949774975.1. Classification (NCBI taxonomy): domain Eukaryota; kingdom Metazoa; phylum Chordata; class Mammalia; order Artiodactyla; family Delphinidae; genus Lagenorhynchus; species Lagenorhynchus albirostris. Next base: position 59,380,051 of record NC_083106.1, on the reverse strand, counting down.
ATCTATAATTTTCTTCTTGTGTGTAAATGAACAATAGCAGAAAAGTGATTGCGCATTGGTTTTATAGCTCAATAAATTATTCTTAGTGTGTAAGAGATTTACTGTGCCTTAATCAATGAATAATTATTCCTTTCTGATATCGGTAAGATCCCATAAAAAGGGGTACACACATAGCCTGGTTCCATTTGAGGCTGCAAACAAAACAGTAAAATTATTAAACCCAGTTTAATTGCCTTTTGTAGCTATGTTGAGAGGAGTATCTATACAGTACATATATATGATCATCTCTTATAGCAGGGAAAGGAGCAGGGAACAAAACATGACTCCTGTTTAAAATGAATAAATTGTGTTTTGAACACAGTGGAAACAAGAACGTAGATCTTTGGAAAATGGGCTCATTACATATGTCTTGATTAGCAGATTAAGGAAGTTCATTAGGAAATGACACATGATTGATTTATTTCATGGACCCCAATTTTTTTTTACATCATTATTGGAGCATAATTACTTTACAATGTTGTGTTAGTTTCTGCTGTATAAAAAAGTGAATTGGCTATATGTATACATATATCCTCATATCTCCTCCCTCTTGAGCCTCCCTCCCACCCTCCCTATCCCACACCTCTAGGTGGACACAAAGCACCCAGCTGATCTCCCTGTGCTATGCGGCTGCTTCCCACTAGCTATCTATTTTACATTTGGTAGTGCATATATGTCCATGCCACTCTCTCGCTTTGTCACAGCTTACCCTTCCCCCTCCCCATATCCTCAAGTCCATTCTCTACATCTACGTCTTTATTCCTGTGTTGCCCCTAGGTTCATGAGAACCATTTTTTTTCTTTTTAGATTCCATATATATGTGTATTCCATATTTATGTGTTAGCATACGGTTTTTCTCTTTCTGACTTACTTCACTCTGTATGACATCCTCTAGGTCCACCCACCTCAAAACAAATAACTCAATTTTGTTTCTTTTCATGGCTGAGTAATATTCCATTGTATATATGTGCCACATCTTCTTTATCCATTGATCTGTCGATGGACACTTAGGTTCCTTCCATGTCCTATCTATTGTAAATAGTGCTGCAATGAACATTGTGGTACATGTCTCTTTTTGAATTATGATTTTCTCAGGGTATATGCCCGGTAGTGGGATTGCTGGGTCATATGGGAGTTCTATTTTTAGTTTTTAAAGGAACCTCCATACCATACTCCATAGTGACTGTATGAATTTACATTCCCACCAACAGTGCAAGAGGGTTCCCTTTTCTCCATACCCTCTCCAGCATTTATTTGTAGATTTTTTCATGATGACCATTCTGAGTGGTGTGAAGTGATGCCTCATAGTGGTATTGATTTACATTTCTCTAATGTTGAATAACGTTGAGCATCCTTTCATGTGTTTGTTGGCACTCTGTATATCTTCTTTGGAGAAATGTCTATGTAGGTCTTCCACCCATTTTTGGATTGGGTTGTTTGTTTTTTTGATATGGAGCTGCATGAGCTGCTTGTAAATTTTGGAGATTAATCCTTTGTCAGTTGCTTCATTTGCAATTATTGTTTCCATTCTGAGGGTTGTTTTTTTGCCTTGTTTATGGTTTCCTTTGCTGTAGAAAAGCTTTTAGGTTTCATTAGGTCCCATTTGTTTATTTTTGTCTTTATTTCCATTACTCCAGGAAGTGGGTCAAAAAATATCTTGCTATGACTTATGTCATAGAGTGTTCTGCCTATGTTTTCCTCTAAGAGTTTTATAGTGTCTGGACTTAGATTTAAGTCTTTAATCCATTTTGAGTTTATTTTTGTGTATGGTGTTAGGGAGTGTTTTAATTTCATTTTTTTACATGTAGCTGTCCAATTTTTGCAGCACCACTTGTTGAAGAGGCTGTCTTTTCTCCATTGTATATTCTTGCCTCCTTTATCAAAGATAAGATGACCATATGTGTGTGGGTTTATCTCTGTGCTTTCTATCCTGTTCCATTGGTCTATATTTCTGTTTTTTGTTCCATTACCATACTGTGTTGATTACTGTAGCTTTCTAGTATTGCCTGAAGTCCAGGAGCGTGATTCCTCTAACTCCGTTTTTCTTTCTCGAGATTGCTTTGGCTATTCGGGGTCTTTTGTGTTTCCATACAAATTGTGAAACTTTTTGTTCTAGTTCTGTGAAAAGTGCCATTGGTAGTTTGATAGGGATTGCATTGAATCTGTAGATTGCTTTGGGTAGTATAGTTATTTTCACAATGTTGATTCTTCCAGTACAAGAACATGGTATATCTCTCCATCTACTTGTATCGTCTTTGATTTCTTTCATCAGTGTCTTATAGTTTTCTGCATACAGTTATTTTTTCTCCTTAGGTAGGTTTATTCCTACGTATTTTATTATTTTTGTTACAGTGGTACATGGGAGTGCTTCTGTAATTTCTCTTTCAGATTTTTCATTGTTAGTGTATAGGAATGCCAGAGATTTCTGTTCATTAATTTTGTATCCTGCTATTTTACCAAATTCATTGATTAGCTCTAGTAGTTTTCTGGTAGCATCTTTAGGATTCTCTATGTATAGCATCATGTCATGTGCAAACAGTGACAGTTTTACTTCTTCTTTTCTGATTTGGATTCCTTTTATTTCTTTTTCATCTCTGCTTGCCATGGCTACAACTTCCAAAACTATGTTGAATAATAGTGGTGAAAGTGGACACCCTTGTCTTGTTCCTGATCTTAGAAGAAATGGTTTCAGTTTTTCACAATTGAGAAAGATGTTAGCTGTGGGGTTTGTCATATATGGCCTTTATTATGTTGAGGTAGTTTCCCTCTATGCCCACTTTCTGGAGAGTTTTTATCATAAATGGGTGTTGAATTTTGTTGAAAACTTTTCTGCATCTATTGAGATGATACGGTTTTTATTCTTCAGCTTGTTAATATGGTATATCACATTGATTGATTTGTCTATATTGAAGAATCCTTGCATTCCTGGGATAAATCCCACTTGATCATGGTGTAGGATCCTTTTAACGTGCTGTTGGATTCTGTTTGCTAGTATTTTGTTGAGGATTTTTGCATCTATGTTCATTAGTGATATTGGCCTGTACTTTTCTTTTTTTGTGACATCTTTGTCTGGTTTTGGTATCAGGGTGATGATGGACTTGTAGAATGAGTTTGGGAATATTCCTCTCTCTGCTATAATTTGGAAGAGTTTGAGAAGGATAGGTGTTAACTCTTCTCTAAATGTTTGATAGAATTCACCTTGAAGCCATCTGGTCTTAGGGGGGACTTTTGTTTGTTGGAAGATTTTTAATCACAGTTTCAATTTCAGTGCTTGTGATTGGTCTGTTCATATTTTCTATTTCTTCCTCATTCAGTCTTGGAAGATTGTACTTTTCTAAGAATTTTTCCATTTCTTCCAGGTTGCATGGACCCAAATTTTAAAAAGCTATTAGCTCTTCTTAGATCTTAAATTTAAAATGAATACACCTCTTTTTGCCTCTTATTTTTAACCAGTGGCCACATTTGTAGACTGCAGTATAGTGGAAAGAATACAGGATTTATGGTCATATAGCATGGGTTCAAAATACTGGTCTAGTCCTCTGTGTACTCTGTGATATTTGGCAAGTTATCACTTACTATACGACTTACACACACACACACACACACACACACACACACACACACACACACTCTCACAGTGTCCTTCTCTTCCTGCAACAGTTGAGAGAGAGGCATAAATAGATTTTTCTCTTATAATAAGCTACTTGGTTAGATAAAAACAGCCACCGAAAAGGAGCTCCAAGGAGTCTTCCACTGGGGTCCAAGCACGGTGATACTTGATGACTTGTGGGAAGATTGCTAAAAACTGACTGCTGGTGTCTGTAGAATTGTGGCTTCTGGGAGTTGAGGAAGTTAGTTCTTGTTTTACATTCTTGGGAAAGAGAGTTGACCCCCATATTTGACCTACCCCCACTTTTATTTTTAAATATACAGTGAGATGGAAGTTTCAGCATTATAAAAAGCAGAGAGAAGTCAAATATATTTTTTATTGTCCTTTCCTTCTCAGACAAGGCATTGTTATTCAGAGTTCAAATGTGATCTGCATAACATTTAGTCTTGCTAAGGTTGGTTGCAGGCATAGGCACAGAGGAGTTTTACATCAACCTACAGCCAAGTCCTATGGTCACTACTAGACAGATGCTTCCAAGGGAGGGTATTTCCTCTTGAAGAAGACATGAGGGCAACAGCCTTTTCATCTCATTAAGGCACAAAGGGATGTTTCCTGTATCATCTTCCTAGGCTGCTGTAACAAATTACCACAAACTTGGTGACACAGAACAATGGAAATTTATTATCTCACAGTTCTGGAAGACAGAAGTCCAAAATCAAGGCATCAGCTGGCACGGCTGTGCTCCCTCCAAAAGCTCGGGGGAAGAATTCTTCCTTGACTCTTCTGGCTTCTGGTGGCTCCAGGCATTCCTTGACATCTTTGGCTTATGACCACATACCTCCAATCTCTGTCTCCATCACCACATTGCTTTCTCTTTCATATGTCTTTTCTTCTTCAGTATAATAAGGATACTAATTGGATCCTGTCTCTGGATTCAGGGCCCACCCTGGTAATCCAGGATAATCTCATCTCAAGATCCTAATTTAATCACATTTACTAAGATCCTTCTTCCAAATAAGGCAACATTCACAAGTTCTAGAAATTTGGACATGGCCATAACTTTTTGGGGACTACCATTCAACCTTATATAGTTTCTCTATTCTCTAAGACAAATATTAAAACAGCAAACAAGTGTGATTCCTGGATAAATAGAGACTTCCTGTAGGAATTTAGCAAACATGGCATGCTCTCTACTTTTGCTATCATGGTTATAAGGACACACCAACATTACTGTGTCATTTAAGAACAGTGGATGACGGTCGCAAATTTTATTTCATTTTTTTCCCAAAAGAAAGGGGAAGAGGATCATTAACCATATAGTGAGTGCAAAGGGGGAGGGGCCTTCAAGCTCACAAAGATCAAAGAGACTTCCAGAATATCTCTTTAGAAGTTTATTCTGACTTGGTCAAAGGGGAGAGAGTGGGTTCTACTCAGGAGGTCTATGAAGATATCCTAGGAGACTTGTGGATTTAACAATTCCCTTTTCTAGCCAGAAATGGGTTATTTCTCTAGAACTCCTGGTTATCTGCAATGTTACTCACACCTCCCCTTTGAATCTTACTAGGAATTTTTGTCAAGCAGCAGGTTAAAGAAGAGAGGGGCAGTGAAAAGAGAGATTCCACACGTCCACTAAGCAGTCGTTGGTGTATGTGTCTATGTATGTCTGTTTTCATTGTTACAATTTTTAAGAACTTTTCATTAGCTTAAAAAGGGTATTGATTAACTTGTCTTGGAGCTACCTGACTTTGGATCCATATGAAGACATGGTGAGAAATGTTGAAAATTACTGCTTTTAAAATTGGGCAGGACTCAATATTATCTGTTAAAGTAAATAAATTAAGTAGAGTATAAATGAGATATATTAGTGTAGAGGAAAGATGTGATAGTATGCTTGTATTCTTAAATATTACTTACACAATCCGCCATCCTCCATGCACGTTTATACATTATTTCTGTTTTCAGAAGTTGATTTATTTATTGAGAAAACAATACAGCTCTTTGTGCAGTCAACTCCAGTTATAATTATATAATTTCAGATCCAAAAGTTATCCTCTATTCTTTTCCCATTTTGATTTTTCTCCCTGTTCATTGGCTTAAATAAGCTTGTTTAGAGATATTATTTCTTATCTGCCAGAAAATGTAGACAGTATCCTAAAATAGCACATGAATAAGTGATGAATATTATGGATAATTTAGGTTCAGACAGAGAGACTGACAAGTGCAGAGGAACTCTGTTGACCCAAGGTGACTCAGTTAAAAAGTTTTTAACTTTGACCTTTGGCAAAACCTTAGGCTGATAGGAGCAGCTTCAGGTAATTTACTTAGAACTCCCAACATATTTACTTCTCTCTATATCCCCTCAATTAATCTCTCTTGTACTCAGGAAGCATACTTATTTGCTTTGACTGTGACATGACTTCAGTTAGCTAGACCTATAGCAGTCTGAGGACTGAGAACTATTCTAGATGTTTTTGTGAGTCATTTAAACAAGTTGTGGTGAAATTCACATAACATAAAAATAACCATTTAAAACTGTATAGTTCAGTGGCAATCCACAATATTGTGTAACTATCACCTATATCTTATTCCCAAACTTTTTCATTACCTCAGAAGGAAACACTGTTCCCATTAAACAGCTGGGACCCATTCCCCTATTGCCCAGGAATCACTAATCCACTTTCTGTCAATGGATTTACCTATTCTGGATATTTCTTATAAATAGAATCATACAAAATGTGACCTTCTGTATCTGGCTTCTTTCACTTTGCATAATTTTAAGGTTTATCCACATTGTCACATTATCAGTAGTTCATTCTAAAATGTTTATGGCTGAATAATGTTTCATTTTATGCATATGCCATATTTTGTTTACCCATTCTTCAGCTGATTGACATTTGGTTTGTTTCCACCTTTTGGCTACTGTGAGTAGTGCTACTATCAACATTTATTTACATGCATGTGTTGTGTTGTATGTGTTTACCAGCTTTATGATTTGAAGATATTTTCTCCTATTCTGTAGGTTGCCTTTTCACTTTTGTGTTGGTGTTATTCTATGCACAAAAGTTTTTAATTTTGATGAAGTCCAACTTATCTATTTTTTATTTTGTTGCTTGTGTTTTTGGTGTAATATCTAGGAATCTATTACCAAATACAAGGTCATGAACATTTACCCCAATATTTCTTCTAAGAGTTTTAGTGTTTTAGCTCTTACATTCAGGTGTTTGATTCATTTTGAGTTTTACATATGGTGTTAAATAAGGGTTTAAATTCATTCTTTTGCATTTGGATACAATTTACCCAACAACATTTGTTGAAAAGTCCTCTCCCAACCCCACTGAATGGTCTTGGCACCCTTGTCAAAAAATAATTAACCATAGTTTATTTCTGGACTCTAGATTCTATTTCATTGATCTATGTGTCTATCCTTATGCTGGTACCACATTTTTTTGGATTACTATAGCTTTGGAGTAAGTTTTGAAGTCGGGAAGTGTGAGTCCTTCAACTTTGTTTTTCTTTTTCTAGATTGGTTTGGCTATTCATGGTCAATTTATTTCTATATGAATTTTAGGACAAGCTTTTTCATTTTTGCAAAAAATGTCATTGGGATTTATATAGAGATTTCATTGACTCTGTGGATTGCTTTATGTGGTATTGCTATCTTAACAATATTAAGTCTTCAAATCCATGAACATGGGATATTTTTCAATTTATTTAAGTCTTTAACTTCTTTCAACAATGTTTTGTAATTTTTAGTGTAAAACTTGCACCTCATTGGTTAACTTGATTCCTAATTATTTCAGTTTTGGATGCTATTGTGAATAAAATAATTTTCTTAATTTCATTTTCACATTGTTAATTGCTAGTATATAGAATTGTAACTGATTTTTGTGTGTTGATCTTTACAGTGAACTATTGCTGAACGTGTTTATTAGTTCTAATAGACTTTTTGTATATTATTTAGGATTTTCTGTATGTAGGATCATGCCATCTGTGAGCAAAAATAATTTTGCTCCTTCCTTTCAAATTTGGACACCATTTTTTTTTCCTTGCCAAATTACTATGGCTAAAGCTTCTAGTACAGCGTTGGATAGAAAAGGTGAAAGTGGACATTCTAATCTTGTTCTTGATCTTAGATGGAAAACTTTGAATCTTTCATCATTGAGTATAATTTTGACTGTGTGTTTCTCAAAAATGTCCTTTATCTTGTTTATTTACCATCAAATTTTCTTCTATTCCTTGTTTGTTGAATACATTTATTATTAAAGGGTATTGGGTTTTATAAAACCCTTTTCCTGCATCAATTGACTTGATCATGTGCTTTGGTTTCCTTTATTCTATTAATGTGATGTATTAACATTGGCTGATTTTTGTTTGCTGAACTCTTTGCTCATCATTTTAAATCCTCAACACTTATTCCAACCATGGCTATCGCTATCATTTGCATTCAGGCTTTGATTTACTTCATGTAGATTAAAATTAATAATGCCTTACCACACATGGCATAAGACCACCTGTGGGAACTTGTTTGACATTCATGTATGAACAACTTGGAATTGCATTGGAGGTGACAGCATTGAGTGATCCTTGATCTCTGGGGAATGGGAACTTTGGATGGATGCTTCTCCTTTTCTTCCCTTGTAGACATGGTTCTGAAGTCAGTTTCATAAGGCTTCTCAGAAAGTCTTGCTAAATTAAACAATCAGTTGCTAATAATGGCACTGACTTGATAATATATCTTTTTATTTATTTTTTCTCCTATTTTCACTTCCCTTATCCCTTAATCATACTTCCTGGAATTGCATTCAAATAAATTACTCACTCATTGGCATTTGCTTTGATTCTGATTTGAAGGAAACCCAGGCCAAGACAGAACTAAAGAGTCTACTATACCTGTCTAGTGACATTGCATGAGGAAGAGGAAACTGACAGGACATAGTGCAGCTCCTAACACTTGGTCTTGCCGCTTTCACCCGATGTTACATACTGCTGTGCAACTGTTTTGTTTTCGTTTCTGGGGACTCTGCTACTGACTTTTGATGTTGGTTTTGAGTTTTGAGGTAATTTCTGAGCTTGTTGAAAGTTCTTTGCCTTACAATTAAAGCTTTCTACTTTCCCCTTTTGGCTATGGGGCAATCTCCTACAGTAACTGCTTTCATTAATTAAAAAGAGTAGAATACCTGCACAGGGGGTAAGAATGTTTCTTAAGAATGTGTGAATTTTGAGTGAATGGAGACTAATAAAGTAATAAATCTCACATTTCTAAACACTATGTGTTGGGTACTGTGCTAAGTTTAATCTTAACATCCCCATCATGAAATAGATACTAGTGTTAGTCTCATTTTACCTTTAAAAACCAGACTCCAACTCAACTGATACCAACTCTTCAAAGCTGGTCTTCTTAACTATTATGTTATATGGTCTTATGATATTCTTTCTGTGAATGAATTAAAGTTCTAGTTATAAAATTCATGAAATGTTTGAATAAATTTTCATAAAAAGCCAATACCCTGTCTGAAATTCTGTCCCTCTTGAAATGAAAACTGAGACTAATATAAACAATAACAGAGTTAAGTTTTTGATATAGAAAAACTGGTTTCAGAATACAATGCTATTTTTGATGAAATCTTGGAACATAACAAAGCTTAACAAAAAATGGACTTGACTCCCTTGATGGTACACTCAGAGTTTAAAAATCTCAGAGTTGCTCCTGATTCTGCACAGACAAAATCTGGAGATATTAATTTTTTGTCATTTGGCTTCTAGATGTCCTTGGAGTGTGCACCTCTGTGGAATCCAGTTCATCTCCAATCTGTCAGAAAGCATCAGAGGTGGTTTTGAGTCCTTATGTCCTAAGCCTGTGAACAAAATGTGTGAGTACGCTGAAATAATGAGGTCAATTTTACTGTTGTCAAGGGTCTTCTAAAATGATTTTATAATGGTTGTATTTGAATGAATTTACCCTGTAGTTTCAGGTTGAGGAGGGAGGAGCAATGTTTGGTTAAGTTTAGAAAATATCTTTATTGGAATTGTCTTATGTGTGCAGCTTCATTCTTTGCCCTAGAAAGGCTTTGATGGACGTGAATGAATTAAATCTGAGAGATTTAACTCAGTAAGAAGCAAAGATAATTTTTCAATATAGTTATCAGATAGCTTAAAAATTACCAAATGATAGACCATACATATATTTATTCACAAATGAAATTTTCCCAGTGCAGTCTAGCATCCTTTTCATTTAGGTTTTAAGAAGATAATATATTAAGGGTCCCTTCTCTGCCCCTGAGGCAGGTTACTATCATCTCAAGAGAAACCCAAAACTTTGAAGGATTCACTAGTTAAGCTAGTGGTTACAACCACAATTTAAAACTTTTAATGACTCAGGAAATTAATTTTGGAACTGTTGTATATATCTGTGCTATATGAACATTGTTCAAATGATTATTTTTATTTTCGAGGTAAGTTAGTTTGGGGAGACAAAATGATTATTCCTGTTGGAGAGAATATTAGGTTTTATGTTTTTTTATTTCTAGAGATTCAGATGATGACTTCAGATGTAGGTTTGTGAATTTTGAGACAATTGAACCAGTTGAGTTTTCATTGCCTTGAGATGAGCATTTGCTTTGTTTGTTGGAAACTGGAGGGGGCTGAATAATAACCTAGTCAAATTTATTTAATTTGGGTAAATAGTACAATTTGACTAATTCCATGTAAACTTAAAGAGATTATGTTTGAAAATAAGGGGTCGCTTCTTGTTTTTACTGAGTAAATTTATTTCACTTCTTAGCTGGACACTGAGCCTATTGTGCATTCCTGGCCTACTATATCATTTTTTGTCTTTCTCCTCCTTTGATTTACCCAAAGCAGAAGACCAGTTTCCCACAACAGCCAGGCTTCTTGATGAATTTGAGTTCATGAGCTAGTATGTCTGAAGGGCTTTGGGAAGATTTGAGTTGAGGCTAGATTGAGGTGAAGAAGAAAGAGTTTTGTTTTATACTTGTAGACTCTTCCTGTAGGAATGAAAATGTAATCAAGTACTCTTAGGTAAAGAACAATCACTAAATAGCTAAGCTGAGGAAGTTTCCCATGAAATCTTGTTCAATTTATATGGCTTATATTTTATTACACGTACCAGTTAGAGATTGTTGCAGGGAATAGGTAGCCATTCAAATTAGCCCAAGTTGAAGTTTTATTATAAGATTTCTAGGGCATCTCACGGGGCCTAGCAGTTACAGCAAGAATTTTAATTTCTAGCCAGTTTTAATTTTAGGAGAAAGGTTAAACATGATAGCTCATTCTCCTATTTTGCTCCACAATTTTTAAGAGAGAGGCACATTTATTTCAGTAATTAGAATCAGGTACAAATGACACCTTTAACAGGCAACAATCCTTTCTCCATACTCTAGCTATCACTGAAGAGGTATGTCAGTGTATTTCAGGAGCTTTCAAATAAATCAATTAGCAAAACTTTGTCAGTGGAATTGATTTAAAATTTTTATTTTCTTAGCGTTTCCTGCAACCATGCTTTAAATATTTAAAAGTGATGGAATTTTCTTTCAGATCAGTCATTGAACACATTAAGTCACTTTTTTCAATCTCCAAAATCTTCTCACTTTGATAATTTGTGTGTTTATTCCTCAACCATCACCCTTTTCCATTTTAATACATCAGATATATTGAGTTTACTTTCTGTAAGCATTCCCTGTTTTGATAGGCACATCTGTGTTAAGTGAATCAGTTTCCTTGTCAGTCCTTTCAGACATTATTTTTTCTTGCAGATGTCCATCCTAGAGCCCTCACCATTATCCTGGGACATTCTTTTTATTTTTTCCTGGCTCCTTCTTTTCTGATTCTCTTTCTTGGTTTACTGCCAACTTTTCAATGAAGTTCATTTTCCAGAAGATTCCTGAAGAGAATACATAGGAGGTAAATTTTTGTGGCCTTGAATATACTATAATTTTCTTATTCTATAAATATACTTGATTTCTACTTATATTCTTTAAGTACATTGGCTAGGTACTGAATTTTAGATTGGAAATAATTTCCCCTCTAAACATTCAAGTCCTCCTATCTTTTAGTTTTCCTATTTCTGTCCAGAAACCTGACCCCATCCAGATTCCGTAGTCTATGTTTCGTTTTCTCTCTTTCATGCTAGAAGATTTCTCCATATGTTAGGTTATCCTTGGCTATCTCCTATATTTGAGAATAAGGGGCCTCATAATTACTTGGAAAACCATTATTACAGGGATGTTTTAATTGGTGAGGTTTATTACAGTAAGGTGGCAACATGGCTTTTTAATTGAGAGACCCTAAATCTCATACATGTACATGTTTTCTCTGGGCCTTTCAGTTTCTCTAAAGAAGACTTCTCCAGTTTCATGCTTGGAGGGTAAAAACCTAGAGGTCTATGTTCTGGGAAGTAAACCAGAAAATGACTTTCAGGTCTTACCATTCAGTACAGGGATTTGCCTTTCATCCTCTGTTACTCAACAGAACATGTCTTCTGCTGTACAAACTTCTACAGAGTGCAAACTTTAGATCTTCTGTTGGGGTCAGGGAGAGGATCTACCATCTAATTTTTTTTAAAGTGAACTTTCAGCTAATTCTCTTATGTTACTAATATATCCTTTCCTCATTGTATTAACATCTCACCTTCAGAGATACCTGGTATTTTCATATCCTAAGACTTTCTGGGCTTTTGAGGTAAAATTGGCAGCTTCCTATTGGCTTCTTTCAATTCAGGTTGAGGTTTCAGCTTTATCTGGTTTGCTAATCAGTTACCATTCATCCACCTATCTTCCAACATTTCAGAAATGTTTTTGATATTGCTTATATAGTATCTTCTCTCCTTTTCTTTTCATCCTTATGGATTTATAAGTTTAAAATTCACTCACTGTCAGTTTAATGTGGTTTTGCAAGGGTGAGGAGTAAATAAATATGTGCGTCCACTGTCATGCATAATCAGAAGTTCATGAAATATCTTAAAGCAGTATATGCAAAATATAGTGATACCTCCATGGTGTGACATTAATACTATGTAGAATATTATCAATTTATCATTACAATATCTGCAAGTAAAAGAGGGCATAAATACTCTAAAAGCATAAAGGCCTGCCCTTCCTAGCTCTCATGCTGTTTTCTCAGTAGAAGAGCTAATTCACCTGAAACCTTTACAGAGCCTCCTGCCTAAGTTTTCCAGTTGTACTTCACAGATCCTTCTGTTGTAATACTTGCTACATTTTCCTCTGTTTATTTATCTTTTTCTCACTAAGCTTCAGTTTCTTGATAGCAAATATTAAACCTTATTCATCTTTGTACTCCCTGGGCTTAGCACAGTGCTTAGCATGTAGTAGGTATTCCATACATGTTTACTGAAAAATGATGAATAAATATATTAATAATTTACCTGCATCTCCAAGGAACTCTTAACATCTCATATCTAAAGTAATTACTCTCCAGTTTTTTTCCCTCTTCTCTGCTTCCTATCTCTCCCATTCCTAACAAGCAAAATATACTTTTACTCATTACTTGAACTAAGTATAGATATATTTCATATATTTCTATTGCTTACTTAATTTTTACAATTTAACTATTGTAAAAGGCTATTTAATCATTTGAGGTGTTCTACTTTCAAAAAAATTTTCTCCAGAATGAAGCAACATAGTTTTTTATTTGTTGGTCATTTACAGACATTTATCCAAATATTTTTGCCACTTGGGATAATGATGGATGGTATAAGGTGGTGGCCAGGCTTAGACACAATTGTTAATTTAATTCAAGGGTTATTTACTGCTCATGTGTTATCTCCAGGAAATTTACTTAACACTGTTTGGAAATCAAAATGAATAAGAAAAAAAATCCTGCCATTAAGAAGCTTACATTAGTATATATATATATATATATATATGATGGTATATAACTCAGCCATAAAAAAGAATGAAATAATCTCATTTGCAGCAACATGGATGGACGTAGAGATTATCATACTAAGTAAGTCAGACAGAGAAAGACAAATATCATATGATATCACTTACATGTGGAATCTAAAAAATGATACAAATTAACTTATTTACAAAACAGAAATAGACTCACATAGAATATAAACTTATGGTTACTAAAGGGGAAAGGGGGGAGGGGTGAATTGGGAATTTAGGATTAACAGATATACACTACTATATATAAAATAGACAACAAGGACCTACTGTATAGCACAGGGAACTATTTTCAATATCTTGTAATAATATATAATGGAAAAGAATCTGAAGAAGAATATATATGTATATATGTATATCTGAATCACTTTGCTGTATACTTGAAACACTATAAATCAACTATACTTCAATAAAAATCTTATAATAAGTGAAAAAATATAGAATGATGTCCTTTAAAAAGGTAAAAAATAGTGAATGCTATGAAATTCAAAATATGCAGAGCCCACAAATATACGGAATCATGAAGGGTGTTTTTTGGGGAAGTAGCTTTTAAAATGTTCTTTAAAGAATGGCAGAAGTGATAGAATCAAATGGAAAGGGATGAGAAAGTAGAGTAAGAGGCAGAGAAAACAATAACTAGATGTGTTTGGAAATAGGAAGTAAGCAGTTTATTTGGCTAGAGAGTAGAGTAGAGGATACATAAGGATATATGGAAGGAAGAACTAGAAAATGGAGGATGAGCCATTTTGCAGAGGACTTTCAATGTCAGGCTAAGGTATTTTACTCAGTGGAGTAGCCAATGGGGAGACACTGAAGGTTTTAAGCTAGGGAATAGAATTATTTGAATTATGATATAAAAATATTAGTGAGGCAGATGTAATATCAGAAGAGAAATGGGAAAAGGAGAGACCCATCTCCAGGGTATTCTTGTTGGCTGGGAAGAAAAAATGAGCTTCTGAAAAAAGAATAAGAATAGAACACAATTTTTGTATGTTAATTACTATTTATGTTACTATTCAGTTGTTTACTTATCCATTTTCTGTCCCCTCCCACTAGAATGTAACATCCTTAAGAACAAGAATCTTGTCTGTTTCCTCGAGCCCTGATCACCAATGTCTGAGGCAGTGCCTGCAATATCGTAGTTGCTCAGGAAATGCTTCTTGAAGGAATTAAAGAGACATACAAAGAAAAAAGAGAAAAAAAAATCCAATAGGTCAGTCTCAGGTGCATGAATTAAGTGAAATAAATTTAAATAGGCCAGTAATCCCAATTAATGAAAATAGAGTGAACTCTGCAATTAAAAGACAAAAATGGTCAAATCCGATTTTAAAAATCCCAGTTGTATGCTATCTAAAGATTCATACTTAAAACGTAAAGACACAGCAAAGACTAAAGTAAAAGTATTTATCCCAGATAAATACTAACCAAAAGAAATCTGCTATAACTATATCATTTTTATACAAAGTATATGTAAATTAATATAAAGTTAAGTGGAATATTAAAATGTATATGTTTATATATTTAGAAATTATATATAACTAATATTATTTTAAAAATATAAAGCATAAGTGGACAGAATTACATGGAAGGTTGACAAACCCACAATCCAAAAAGATTTTAACATACTTCTATAAGTAACTGACACAAGCTTCATCTAATGGGTCTATATAGTACTTACATAGAAGTTTCTTTTTAAGCACTAATGGAATATTTAGACTGAGTGGGAAAAATCATATAATTACACACTGGAAAAATAGCATTAAGCTAAAGAACAAAGAGCAAAGATGAAAAAGAAAATTGCTGACACACAGAGAGCATGAGGGATGAGAATGGACACTGAGGATGAGAATGGGGAGAGACAGATGTATAGGGGCCTGGCTGAGGAGAGACTGCATGAGATGGAAGGTTTCAAGTTGGGGAGTTAGCACAATCAGACTGTTAGGAAGATCATTTTGATGAGAATGTAGAGGAGTGGAGAGTGGAATGTAGAATGAGGAGTGAGTAGGAGAGCTGGGATAAAGGAGACTAGATGGGAGACCATTACAGCAGTGCAGGCATAAGACAATGAGGTCCTGAATTAAGGCAGTATCAGCAGAAATTGAGGGGAAGATGCAGCTTTGGTCAATGTTATGGAAATATAATTGTCAGTACAAGTGACTTACTGAGGGGGAAAAAAATATTGGGTTGGCCAAAAAGTTCGTTTGGGTTTTTCCATAAGATGTTATGGAAAAACCCAAACGAACTTTTTGGCCAACCCAATATCACTATGGCTCCAAGTTTCTGAGATGGGTGGACAGTAGCATTAACAAAGACAGGATTTATAACAGGAGGACAGGTTTAAAGGGGATATACTTGTGATACTTGAGGTTTAGAATACATTTTTTTTTAGAATACATTTTTATTTAAAATTAATTTTGTAATTTTGAAGTGCCTGTGGAAGTACAACCATGGAAAATTTCATACTCTCCTATTGAGTTTTTTCCTCATGTAACCAGGTAATATGACATCTCTGAATTATGAGTGTAAAGATCACTTGAGACACCTTTGTCTGGAATTGACAGACCTGAGCTTAAGTCCTGGCTTTGCCATTGTTGTGTGAACTTGTTTGTATCTTATGTGCTAGGTGTGTGATTCCATCTTTCAGTTAAATAACTGCTTAGATAACTTTCTGGATGGGGTAGATTTCTCAATCTGTACCTTAAAACCATCATCTCTAAAAGACCATCCCATTTTAGCTGTCCTCAAATATGCATGATCTGAACTAGCGAATATATTACCTATATTGGATTCAGTGCAGTTCCATCAGTATTTGACAGACTGAATGACATGTTTCAAAATTTCTGCTTCATATTTTGTTCTTTTCCTATTTCTAAGAACTAATTTTTGAAAAGTCAAAAACTTGACAATAATCATAGTGTTGATAATGATGATGATGATAAAAGCTTCTTGTAGCTTAAGTTAAGCATTTTAAATGTAATTCTTACAATGACATCATTTTGCCATATTTTATATTTGAGAAATTGAAGGTCTGAGAACTTAAGTAAGTTTTTAGAGGTCACATAGCAAATAAAAGGTGAGGCTGGAATATAATTCCACTCCCTGATTTCAATGTTTGCATTCCTCATAATTGTGTAAAGTGCTATGGGACCTTTGACTTGGATTTGATTAATCAAAAAATGTTATTTATAAAGTATCTTCCTGTATTGAGAATATGTCTGCTGCCTTAGGTTTCTCAGACAACATAGTGTATTTCTTATAAATCGTGCAATAATTTTGGAGCTCATGGAGAGAAAGGTGTTGTGTCTATTGTAGGAGATAAAAATGGTCAGCACAAATTTGTTTGCAATATTTATCCTCTTTCATAAATATGTTTTCTTTGTCTTTTCATCAACACAGTCCTTAAAAAGATTTAGTAATTATGGCTTTTTATAGTTTTCCTTTTATTTATTATTATTTTTAAAGTGGTAAACTGTGGCATTATAGTATGCCTTGTAAGTTTCTCACTAGGAGATAGAACAAATTATATGTTAATTCTCAGAACTGAAACAAATTGACTTCAGTGATGACTGTTTTAAAGTGTTCAATCACATATTGTCCTTAGAAAAGGTCAACAATGACTATATATTTTCTAAGGTGCTTGAAGAATTTGATGACTTATAATTACCACTAAATGATAGGTTATCTAATAATGACCTTAGTGGATGTCATAGCTGTGTTGGGCTCTGTGCCAAACGAGGATTGGCTTCTGAGAATCAATTGCACATTGTTGATTTTGTTAAATTAAAAATCATCTACAAATTGTCCTCAGCCCTTGCCATGTTCTGGGAAAGGCTCCAAAAGTTCTGTCAGATCATATGGTGTATTTTTGCTTAATATTAATATTAGTAGCAACAATAATAAGAGTTTACACTAGCTATGTACCATGTGCCAGGAATTGTGCTAAGTGGTTTGCGTGTTCTACTTAGTCCGCAAACAGCATTTGGTGCTAGATACAGTTATCCCTATTTTACAAATGAGGACCATGAGGCTCAGAGAAGTTAAATAACTTGCCCAAGGTCACCCAGACAATATATACCAGAGCCGAGATTTGATCACATATTCTGCTAAAATGTGTTCAAAGACTCTGTGAGTGGAATTTGCACAGTTTCAGAGAGCATTGGTGGCACACTGAATGCCCATTTGTTTCTGTGGCCTGACCTGACACCTGAGTCATCATTCATGACAGCTTGATGCATACTTTCTGATTCCAAGTGTCAGCTGAGAGTGGCTGATGCAGTGGTCCCATAGCACTCACATTTGTTGGAAAATTCCATGTTGATCTTTTTTTATATATATATATATATATATATATATATATATGTATACATATATATATGTGTGTGTGTATGTATATATATATACACACACACACACATATATATATGTATACATATATATATATATATATATATATAAAACAGTTGCTTAAGCTTCTGAAGTTGGCTTTTTTGGTCATGGTACATAATTTGAGTGCTGGGGAGTCAGCATGCCTGAGGTGTGAAGATGATGATGTACTTCCTGTAGGCATGAAGGCACTCAGACACAAAGCATGGGCGACAGAAACAACTGTCATTTGTTGTTCTTCCTACTCAGGCTTTTAAAAAAGAATCTAAGGTCAGTTAACTGGGAAGCTTAGCCTCTCTTAGCTGTCTTTCTTTGTATAGGCTTTTATTTAGCCTTTTAAATCATTTTTCTCTTCTCTCCCTCCCCACCCCCTATCCGTTTTGAACACGTTCTTGGATTTCTCATGCTGGGCCTAAGGAGCAGACTGCTTATATTCAGGAATGATTTGGAGGGGATAAAGTGTGCAAGATTTTGAATTCTTGCCATAAGTCCCTGGCAGACAGCCAGGCAGCCTCAGAGGAATAAGGCTAATGAAGGGAGGGTAAAGCAGATCCGAGAGTGCGGCT
Organism: Lagenorhynchus albirostris; assembly: GCF_949774975.1. Taxonomy (NCBI): domain Eukaryota; kingdom Metazoa; phylum Chordata; class Mammalia; order Artiodactyla; family Delphinidae; genus Lagenorhynchus; species Lagenorhynchus albirostris. The sequence continues at coordinate 59,361,527 of NC_083106.1, read as the reverse complement.
GGTAATGCAGTATTCATTTAATTGGGAGCAGGTACCGGTGCAAACTTCTCCATTTTAATTGGAAAAAGGGAAGGGGATTGTTAAGGAAGAAGGAAAAAAAGAATGCATAAAGTTTTCAGGCCAAGGAGCCAAAGGCAGCCCTGTCTATGCCAGAGAAAGAACTCAATTTAGGGCAATTTGCTCTGCAAGCTGGGCTGCAGCCTCCTCTGGGAATAGGGATGAGGAAGAAAATGAAACCAAAAGAGAACTTGATAAAATCACCTAGCACAGACATTCTCAGTAGAATAGGTTTTACTGAGTTAAATCTGCCCCAATCAATATGATTCTTTTCATATAAGTTACAAATAAAAAGCCACAAGATTACAATAAAAATCGAGACTCGAGTGCTGCTGATGTTGCACCTGGGAGTCTTAAGAACTTATTATGGAATATATGTTTTCGCAACTCTCATGTTTGTTTTTCTTTTCACCCTGGTCATGCGAATCAACTCTTTGCTTTCCCTTCCCATCTATCCAGTTTAATATATTGTTTTAAAAAACATCGGAGGCAACTCTCTCTGCTTAATTTCTCTTGCACTGGAGGTTGGGGTTTGGTGGTTTCGTTTTGTCTTGAAATGTGTTGAATTGAACATGGGGCTGATTTCTCATGCTAATGATAAACAAAGAGATTTCTTCCCATTGTACATTTTTATGACATAAGGATTTGTAACGTTAATATATTAGTAAAACAATAAAACAGAGGTCAGTCTTCATATAAGAGGAAACAATGCTTTTTGATGCATACGAGACTATTAAAATAAAACACTCTGTAAATTTATGTTTAATAACTATCAGTTCTTAATAATCTTTGACTGTGTTGTATAAATAGTAGTTTTAGGCAGCTGATGGTTTTAATGTGATGACTTTAATTTTGATCCTTAGTGAATAAGGAGGCGAAAGACCAAACAAAACATTTTGGTCTTTCTGCTAGTGCGGTTGACTAATCAATGAAGAACTTGGAGAGAAGAGTCTCTATTTTAGTACATAAAAGTACATTTTAAAGATAAATATAAAGAGCTTATTTAGAGCTTAAGTTTGCTGGCGGTTTTTTGTTATTAAATTTCTTTAAGGTGATTCACAGTAGGGAATAAAAAGAAGATCATGGTGCCTCGTTTAGATTCCACCTTATATGTAGTCAGACATATATTTAGTGTTGGCAAACCTGATGAAAGAAGAGGTGACTATGAATATTTTATCTCTGATAATTTTGCTTGTTCATTGGAAAATTTTTTACTGTCAAATTCTAGCAGACTGTGGCCTGCTTATTTGACTTTAGCTCAATTACTAGAAATTTAATATTAGAAATGATTTTCTGGACAGAGGAAATAGGGTAACATCTCAAAATGTGGTGCAGTTGTCACCTCAAATATTCCATCGTGTTTTTCTCTCAATACTATACTGAATAAATGAATCAACCTATGTACCAAAAATATTTATATAGGACCTCTCAGTCCTAAGCACTGTGGAAGATACAAAGATAAAAATAACACAGACCCTGACATCAAGAAACTTATTTTCTAAATGGAAAGGGCAGACTAAAATAAAATACAAAAAGGTTAAATACAAAATCATACAACAGAAGAAAAGATGTTCCCAAACAACAGATAATTAATGAAGTCTCAATCAAAATTTTTTTCAGTTTGCAATGTATGATATTTGGCACAATTTGTGCCATATTTTTGAAGAAGCAGTAGATCCAGGTGGTTTGTGGAAGTCTGTGGTGGGTTTATAGGACTGATGGTAGTTGACCTGGTTTGTACTTAGAAGAGCCAGAGAGGGAGTGAGAGGCTATACCAAGTTTATGAAATGATATACTTTGATTAAAGGTAAGGGGCTGGAAGGAAGGAGAGAGTAGCAAACATATTTGGGGAACACACTGATTATAACAAAGATTCTTACAGAAAGTTGATGGGAATTAGTTGAAGCCACATTTTTTATGGTTGTAATTAGAATGCTTTCTTTACCTTGTAGTACAGAAATGTCTAAAGATTTTTATTTTTTTAAGATAAAAGGATTCTTTGGGAAAGACTGATCCAGTGGCAGCATGTGGTAAAATTAATGGGACGGGGGCCTCATATGTGCTCACAATCCCATTTTTTTCCCCACATGACCTAATATTCTTTCTGTTCCGTGTTATTCTCCATTCACAGTCTCCACCCACAATGCTGCTTCACAGAGCTGCACCTGCTGATTGGGCTGGCAGTGGCCCTCCTATCTTCCCTGGGTATGGTTGCCCACAAAGCTGCCGGCTCTTAGGGTGCCATAGAAGTGCAGAGTGTGGGGGAAACACCAAAGAGAAAGGCTTTTTCCCCAACTCAGAACTCCACTTGTGTCAATAGTTACACGAAGACTCTCATGAAGACATTGCAGCATCTTCTGTCTTTTAAGCCCTCTGAGAATCACAGTAAATCTCATAAGACAGTTCTATCACCTCCTCACCGTTAGCTCTGGAACCACAGATACTCATACCTGGATGGGTCAGTCAGGGAGTAGATGCCATCTTCTTCATTATTCTTGTCTCCCCTGACTTGATAGCTTCAGGCTCCAAATACAATTTTCTCTTCTTTCTCAATTATAAAACAAACGTCCACACAGATCAATCGTTACAAACAGGGACTGGTGTGTACTTGATATGAGTAGGTGGGTGAAGGAGTCTCCTCTACAGCTCAGCCACTCAAGATACTCTGTTTGGTTCTATAGTCTACTATTTATGTGGTATGTTTTAGCCTCTAAAAAAATAGTGAATTAGAGGATTTGCCTTCTCATGCCCACTGTTCTTTTTCTATACCTTTTCCCACTGGAACATATTTAGAAGAGAAGCAAATGATTACAATATTTTTGAAGGTGGAAGAGGCTTTTCAGCTGCTGCTCTTTTCTGTAGGATAATCCACTATTAGCACCTTTTTGTTATATTTAGGGTAAAGAGACTGGGGATCTTTCTGCCATGACATTTCTCAAAATATGCTACCTCAAAATAGATTACCACCTGTTTCATTCATGTATAAAATGACTCTATTCTGACAACTTGGGCATATTTATGTAAAAAAGGGGAACCACAAGAGGTAAATTTATAAGAGGTGAAATTACTTTCAGGTATATTTATATATTTGGAATGATAACAATATTTTATAATGTTTTAATTTCAATAGTACCAGTGTCACAGCTGAATAGCTATTGGAAAAATGCATTAATTAAAAACCTGTTTGTGGATCAATTATAGATGAGAATTTCTTATTAGCTTACATATGGCCTTGTGCCATTTTGAGAGCTGTCATTTTATACAAATTTTAATTGAAGATGTATCTCTACTAGGGAGTACACACTCATGAAATTCAATGTATCCTTTCTTGCAAATAGCACTGATGCCTATATTAATATAGAAAGAAACAAGTTCAAGTGTCAAAAACATGTTACACCATTGATTGTATTAGACAATACCAGATTCAGATTCAACTACCATTTATGGAACCCCTGTTTGGCCAGACATTATGCTATTATATGGTATCTATTATTTAACTTATACTTCTTCAGAGCCAGGAATGAACTAGATGTTCATATTTACATTTTACAGGTAAGAAATAGGAAGTCTGTGTAAGTTAGATGGTGACTCCATGTCTAGTGAGTAATAGGAGTGGGACTTGAAGCCAGGGTTCCCTGATGCCAATGTGCAAGTTAATTAGGATTTTTCTATCATTAAATTTATGACCCCAGCCCAACTTCTCTTTACTCCAAAATATACAATACACTTCTGGAATTAACAGAAGAGTGAACGTTCTTGTGAATTATTACACATATTTGGTCGATGAGGAAAACTGAGAGAATTGTATTCCTACTTATGATAGGAATATTTCTTTAAAATAGGAGGAGCAATGTGCTGAACAAATGGCACATGCTTCCTTTTTCATTATTGTTTAGGTGCTAAGAGACTTAAATATATTATGATGCCTTCGATAGTCGATAGTCTTAGTTTTGTACAGCTTAAGATAATTTCTGAATTATTCCATTAATGCTTTGTTAGTTTATTGATACTGCTTTTAAAAAAATTTCCCAAGTTTTTATTTTGAAAAATTTGAAGCCCATGGATAAACTAAAAAAATACTATAATGAGCACTCATGTGCTCTTTATCTAGATTCACTAATTGTTAACCAGTTTACCATATTTGCCATTTCTCTCTCTGTCTCTTTCTCAGATATATGGATATACATTTGCTGAACCATTCAAAAATTAGTTGCAGATATCATGATAATTCACCCCTAAATACTTCAACATATATCTCCTCAAAACAAGGGCATTTTTCTTCATTATCTTAAGGCTGTTCTTACATTCAAAATAATATAAAATTGATGTGAGAATATTACCTGATATTGGCCCATATTAAAAATTTCCCAATTATCCAATTAATATCCCTTACAGTTGCTTTATTTTTCAACTCATGATTTAGTCAAGGATCATTCAATACACTTAGTTGTCTTATCTTAATTTCTTTTAATCTAAAACAGTCCCTTCTTATTTTTCATTGCTCTGAGGCTTTTGAAAAGTTCAGACTAGTTGTTTTGTATAATATCTTATACAAGATATTATACTACTGCTATTTTATTGGAGTCAAGTTAAACATTTTGTCAAGAATACTACACAGGTGATCTTGTGTCCTCAGTGTATTACATCGGGAGGCACATAATGTTGACTTGTTCCATTATTGGTGATAACTAACTTTAATTATTTGGTTAAGGTGACATCTCTGAGATTCTTCCATTGTAAAGGTATTCTTTTCTCTTGCAATTAATAGATAACTGTGGGTGATACTTTAAGATTGTATGAATATCCTGTACTCAACAAAATTTCATTCAATATTTTTAGTATTCATGATGATCTTTGCTTGAATCACTTATTACATTAGTGCTTGCAAAATGATGATTTTCTATTTATATAATTCATTTTACATTTATTAATAGACCTCATTTAAGGAAGGACTTTCTCCTCCTTCCCACCTCTTTTGTTTTACATCCTTGCTTTCTAGCTCAGCAAGATACTGCAAGCTTGCTTTAAACTCTCCATGTCCCAAACCTGGAAACAACCATCTCTCCAAGGATCCCTGGTTCCTTTTAGTAGGGAATTGTATTTAGAAACCAAGATTAGGGATTGTGGTGTGCATATTTTTTCTATGTGCTTTCAGGGGATACACTAGAAAAAAAATATATGTGTGTACATATGTGTATATGTATATGTATATATCTTAGTCTGATAGCTACATTGCAGGGTTCTTCACACTTCCCCTAGTCCATGTTTGAATCTTACTTTTCCCACAGTGAGAATCCTGACTCCCAAGAACATTGATATATTGCATTTACTCATTTAGTGTATCCTACAGTATCCGCAAAATATTTTCAGAATTATTACACTAATACCAGTACCAACAGCAACCTTGCTAAGCAAACTTAAAGTTTTTTTTTAAATTATTTTCTTTTTGTCTTTAAAATGTATTCTACTAGAGGTTTATAGTCATAATACTGTGTTCAAAAGTTACTTAAATTATTTGTGTGTGTGTGCATGCACACATACATGTTATAAATCTGATATACAGTTAAATTAATTTGTTTTTAGTTGTATTAAATGTTAGTGTTTTTGTATTTTTGATTAAATTTAATTTTTGATTATGTAAAGAATTTATATGGCTATACATTAAATATTGTAGATATAAATAATACATAATATATTGAATACTTAAATAAATATATAATATATATACTAATTAAATACTATATATGTATATATAGTATGTATATTTATTAAAGTATACAAATTTAAAGCATATATTTATTAATATATATCAATATATTTTAAAAATTAGATTTAATAAATACAAATTATATTAATATATTATTTAATTATATATAATATATAATAATATACACTATGTATTTATATAAAGTAATTAAATACTATATATATATGCTATTTTTTTTTCTGTGAAGTATATATTATCTGTAGCTCATTTTTTAGTATCTTTTTGGAATATCCTTTATCTATATAAATGTTGCAAATATTTTCCTACATTTTGTCATTTTCTTTTGATTTTGTTAACGGGTTTTTTTCCCGTGTAAAGGTTATTTTAAAATATTTTATGTAATTGAATTTATCTTGTAATGTATCTGGATTATCTCACACATTCTGGGACCCAGGACAGAACGAATAATTTGAAAGGAGCCTGGGTCAGGCCCATCTACTCATCTTGGAGAGCCTCTCAGAGAGGCAGGGGGCAGCTGGAGCTCACCCTGGGGACACAGACACTGTTGGCAGCCATTTCTGGCAGCTAATTCTACTCAGAGGGGCACTGGTGCTGGCATGCATTTCGATCCTCCCTCTAGCATATGAGTGCAAGGACCTGGCCCTGCCCACCAGTCTGTCAGCACCAGTACTGGGACACCTCAGGCCAAGCAACTAACTAGGCAGGGACAGAGCCCCATCCACTAGCAGGTTGGCTGCCTTAAGACCTCCCTTGACCTCCCTGAGCCCACAGCCACCCTAGGGCCTGGTCCTGCACACCAGAGGGTTCAAAACTTGGCCCTACAAACCAGTGTGCTGGCACAAGGCCCAGGACCCAAAGAGCACTGTAGACAGAGACCTCAGGAACAAGCTGCATGCATCAGTGGGCTGGCACTAGCCTTGGGACCAGCCTCACCAATCAGTGGGGCACGCATCAGTCCCAGGACTCATGGCCCCAGCCCTACCCAACACCAAGCCAACACACCAATTCCAGAATCCCTAGGACTCTGCAGCCAGAGACCCTGGGACCCAGCTTTGACTGGCAACAAGCTGGTGCTAGCCCTGGAACCCACTGGGCCTAGGCCCTGCCCACCAATGGGGTGATATTAGCTCCAGGAACCCTGGGCCCAGGAGCTAGAAACCCCAGAACCCAGTTCCACTTACCAGCACTAGCCCCAGAACCTGGCCTCACCTAGCAGTGGGCAGGCACCAGCCCTGAGATCACCTGAGCCCTAACCCCACCCACCAAAATTAGATACTAGCTCCAGGAACTGCACCTTGCCATGTCAGGACCTAGCCCACTCACCAGAAGACTGGCACCAACCCTGGAACTCATTGGTCCCCAGATCTGCCTACTAGCAGGCCAACACCAGCTCTGGGACACCTTGGGCCCCTCAGCCAGCCACCCCAGATCTGATCCCACCCATCACCAGGACAAAACCAGCTTTGGGACACCACAGACCTCACCACAGGCAGCTGTGTCAGGAACTGGCCCCGCCCACTAGATCCAGGACCCCTGGCCCCACAACTACATGCCCCAGAACCCAGCTCCACCCACCAGTGGGTCAGCACTAGCCCCAGAACCCTTCATTGCTTAGTAGCCAACCAACTTGTGAGCTGGCCCCATCCACCAGCATCTATCTGGCAGCTTCCACACAAGGCAGGGCTTGGCAACAAATTGGACTGTGTCCAGTCATGCCTATCAGGTACCCATAGTAGTCAACCCACCACAACAGAGAGATGCACACAGCCACATAGAGGGCACTGCTAAAGCATATAGCTCTGGTGACCAGAGATGAGTGTGCTGCTGGGATGCACAGGGTGTTTCCTAAAGTCCCTTTCTCCAAGATTGGCAAATGTAATCAACCTACCAAATATGTGGAAATGAAAACAGCAAATTAAGCAAAGTGAAGCAAGAGAGGAATATGTTCCAAACAAAGGAAGATAAGATAAAACCCCAGAAGAAGAACTAAATGAAGTAGAGATAAGTAATCTACCCAATAAAGAGTTCAAGGTAATAATCATAGAGATCTAAAGAGTTCTAAATGATCAAAGAGTTCTAAAAACTTGAGAGAAGATTGGATGAACAGAGTGAGAAGCTAAATGTTTTTAACAAAAAAAGAAAATATAAATACAACCAAACAGAGATGAAGAATACAGTAACTGAAATAAAAAAAAAATACACTAGAAGGAATCAACAGTAGATTAGATGATACAGAGGAACAAATCAGCAAACTGAAGGACAAAATCGTGGAAATCACTGAATGTGAACAGAAAAAAGTAAAAAAAAAAAAAAAAAAGAAAGAAATAAGGACAATGTCAAGTGTACTAACATTCACATTATAGGGGTCCCAGAAGGAGAAGAGAGAATGCGGCAGAGAACACATTTGAAGATATAACAGCTGAAAACTTCCCTAACTTAGGACAGGAAACAGACATCCAGGTCCAGGAAGCACAGAGAATCCCAAACTATCAATCCAACAAGTACCATACCAAGACACATTGTAATTAAAGTGGCAAAAATTAAAGGTAAAGAGAGAATATTAAAAGCAGCGAGGGGAAAGCAACAAGTTACATGCAAGTGAACTCCCATAAGACTATCAGCTGATTTTTCAGCAGAAACTCTGCTGTCCAGAAGGGAATGGCACAATATATTAAAAGTGATGAAAGGGAAAAACCTACAACAAAGAATACTCTACCTGGCAAGGCTCTCATTCAGATTTAATGGAGAGATCAAAAGTTTTACAGACAAGCAAAAGTTAAAAGAGTTCAGCACCCCTAAACCAGCTTTACAATAAATGTTAAAGGAACTTCTCTAAGTAAAAAGGAAAGGCCAAATCTAGAAATACGAAAATTACAAAAGGAAAAATTTCATTGGTAAAGGCAAATACATAGTAAAGGTAGTAAATGAACCATGTATAAAGCCGGTAGGAAGGTTAAAGACTAAAGTAGTAAAATCATCTATATCCACAATAAGCAGTTAAGGGATACACAAAGAGATGTAAAACATGATGTCAAAAACAGTAAATGTGGTGAGTGTAAAAATTCAGGGTTGTTAAAATGCGTTTGAACTTAAGAGATCAGCAACTTAAAATAATCATATATATATAAACCTCATGGTAATCACAAATCAAAAATTTATAATAGATACACATACAAAAAAGAGAAAGGAATCCAAACAATACTAAAGATAGTCTTCAAATCACAAGGGAAGAGAGCAAAAGAATAAGACAGGAACAGAAAAGAACTACAAAAATAACCAGAAAACAATTAACAAAATAGCAATAAGTACATACCTATAAATAATTACTTTAAATGTAAATGGACTAGAGCTTCCCTGGTGGCGCAGTGGTTGAGAGTCCGCCTGCCGATGCAGGGGACACGGGTTCGTGCCCCGGTCCGGGAAGATCCCACATGCCGCGGAGCGGCTAGGCCCGTGAGCCATGGCTGCTGAGCCTGCGCATCCGGAGCCTGTGCTCTGCAACGGGAGAGGCCACAACAGTGAGAGGCCCACGTACCGCAAAAAAAAAAAAAAAAAAAAAAGTAAATGGACTAAATGCTTCAATCAAAAGACATAGACTGGCTTAATGGATATAAAAATAAGACCTATATATGTATATTCTGCCTGCAAGAGACTTCATAACCTATATGGGAAAAAGAATCTGAAAAAGAATAGATATATGTATAACTGAATCACTTTGCTGTACGTCTGAAACTTACACAACATTGTAAATCAACTGTACTCCAACATAAAATAAAAATTAATAATAAATAAATAAATAGAAGTTTTAAAAAAAGGGAGACTCACTTTAGATCTAAAGACACGCAGACTGAGAAGACGGTAAAAGGTATTCCATGCAACTGGAAATCAAAAGAAAGCTAGAGTCACAATTCTTATATCAGACAAAACATTTTAAAACAGACTAACAAGAGACAAAGAAGGACATTACATTAATGATCAAGGGATCAGTTGAAAAATATATAACAGTTGTAAATATGTATGCACCTAACACAGGAGCACCTAAATATGTGAAGCAAACATTAACAGAGATAAAGGGAGAAACTGACAGTAACACAATAATAGTAGCAGACTTTAACACCCCACTTACATCAATGGACAGACAGATCAGCCAGCCAGAAAATCAATAGGGAAACACTGGCCTTAAATTACACTTTAGACCAGATGAAATTAACAGAAATACATGGAATATTCCATCTAAAAGCAGCAGAATACACATTTTTTTCACATTGTCCAGGATAGATCACAAAAAAGGCCACAAAATAAGTCTCAGTAAATTTAAGAGGATTGAAATCATAGCAAATATCTTTTCTGACCACAATGGTGTGAGCCTAGAAATCAACTGCAAGAAAAAAACCTGCAAAAACTCACAAACACGTGGAGGCTAAACAATATACTATTAAACAACCAATGGATCACTGAAGAAATCAAGAAGAAATTTTAAAAAAACCCTGAAGACAAGTGAAAACATTATAGTTTCTTATCTGATTTAATTAATACCTCAAACACAAGGTTATAACTGGAGGTAGTGAAATTTTTTGTCTTGTTCCTGAATGTAGATAGAGGAAATATCTTTAGTGTTTCCTATTGATTCAATTATGTTAGATATTGGTTTAAGTATATATATCTCTATCCATCTGGTAAATATCAATTTGGTAAATTGTGTTTTCCTGGGGAATTACCCACTTCATCTAGATTTTCAAGTTTATTTGCATAGAGTTGTGCAAAGCAGCAACTTATGATTTTTTAGTTTACTCTATTTCAATGGTTGTTTTCTCCTCTGTAGTTTATTATTTTGTGTATACATGCTTCCTTGCTTCTATGAGTAGATTAGCTAGTGATTTCTCTATTTTTCAAGTTTTATTACAAATACAAACATTTCTACAATTATTTTGTTAATTTTAACATCTGCTTTTATTATTTTGTTCCTTTTACTTTATTTACTTTACTTTTTGCACTTTTCTAGCTGTTTGAATTAGAAATTTATCTTACATATTTTATCTGATTAGCAATTTCATTTAATTCCATAAATTCTAGTATCTAAAATATCATTTTATAAAATTCTCCTTTCACTCAAAAATTAATAGAGTTCTAAAATTCAAGTTCAAATGGAATTTTTAATTATTTTTATGGTTTTTAAATTTATGGCATTGTGATCAAATTTGCAACATTTCCTCCTTATAGAACTTATTGAGACTCCTGTAATGGTCTAATATATGTTCAATTTTCACGAATGTTCCATGTATGCTTTAGAGTAATATAAGTATTTATATTTTGAGGTGTAAATTGAGTATGTATCTATCTACCATCTTGATTGTGCTGGTTAGCTTTTTAATTTTCTTATTCTTTTCTACACTTATATGATAGGGAATGGGGGTTAAAATTGTTTTTTAAAATAATGTGTTCCTTTGTATTCTTACTAGCATCATATGTAGTTCTGCTTTCTGAAGTTGGTCAATGTGTTGTTTGTTGCATAGAAATTTATAATATATCCTAATTGTAAATTTTGATCTTTACAAAGTTGTCATTAAAAAAATCTCATTTAATACTTTCTGGTCTAGTTTGTGCATAGTTTGTTATCAGTGTCTCAACCACTGCTTTCTATTTTTTCCAGTTGGCTGGTATACTCTTTTCCATCCCTTTATTTTTAGCTACTGTGAATCACTTTGTTTTAGATATGTCTCTTGTAAACAGATTAAAGTTGAGTTTTATTTTGTGATTTTGTTATCCAACCTGGAAATCTTTTTTTGAAAATAGATGTATTAAGATCATTCACACTTACTGATATGATATCATTTACCTTAACTGTCAATTTTTGTTACATATATAGTTAAGAAAAAGAATGATTTATATTATATTTATTTCATATCTGTATTATATATATTTTGCCTCCTACCTTGATTTTTTTCAGCTTTAAATGCCACATTCTTTTACTCCCTCCTATTTTGCATTTAGTGATTAAAAGTTCATATGTTTTCCCTTTTCCTTCTCTCATTTGTTTAGTTATGCATTTATGTTTGAACACAGAGCATTTACATTCTTATATATTTGTCCACAGGTTTTGCTTTATTTTGTTTTTAATCTTAGATCTGCAATTAAATATATTCAATTCTTATTATCAGTTATTCTGTGAGACTTTTGAAGATATCCTCACGTTGGTTGAGGATATCTCCTCTAGTAGATTCCTGAATTTGGGCTTCTGGGCAGAGTATCCCCTGAGATCTTGGATGCTTAAAATTGTTTATATATAGACTTTATATTTGAAGGATACCTTCTTGGATATGTAAATCTACAGCTCATACTTTAGTCCTCCAAGTTTCTTGAAAATATTGCTTTGCTGTTTGTTGTCTTGCTTTGTATTTTGCTGTGAGAATTTTTATTCCAAATTTATGTTCTTTGCTTGATTTTTTTTTGTCTAAAGATGTAGAAGAATTGTGTTTTTTAACCTTTAAATTCTTTTAGTTTATTAGTAGATGTAGTTATCCTTCTGGGCCAATTTTCCTAAGTATATGATAGGCCCTTTCAATATACAGGTTCATGTCTTCTTTTATTTCTGGAAACTTTTATTAGATTATAGTTTTAAATACTAGTGTAATTCTTTTGGTTGTTTTTTTCTTCATGGACTCCAACTATATGTGTATTGCATATCTTCTTCCCATTTTCTATATCTCACTTGCTTAACCTTTTTAACTCTTCATTTCATTTTTATTCTCTTGGTTATTTTTACTCCTTTCCTAAATAGCCCTTATTACTTTTTTTTTTTTTAACTTTAGTCATGTTTTAATTTAACCTTTACTTGTGTCTTTTTCTTTTGTTCTTTCCTGAGGTTGCTTAACTCTTATTTCACATCTTTATTTTTTTCACATTTCTAAGTCTTAAAATTTCTGATTTTATGAAGGTTATTTTTAATATCTGAAAATGCTTTTAAAGCTTTTGTTTCTGATCAGAGTGTTGGGTTATACTTTTTCTCTGCTTCATGATTGTTTTGGGGAGAAATTTAATAAGCTAAAATGTTTTTATTCTCATTTTCTAGTTTGCTTTTGTAATTGATGGATGCTTCTGACATTTACTATTGATTTTTAAAATTCTTATGCTTCACTTTTTCAGTAATAACATGTGCATTTAAACATGGGTAGTGAATGTGAGTAGCTTGCTAGATTTATTGGCTCATGTGTGCTCTCTTCTGTTAATATAATGTAGTATAATTTATTTAATAGATTGTAGTTTCAGGGAAGTTGTATGTCTTTGATTTTGCAGTTTTCTTTTATTTCTTTTGTAGAAGTTAGACTCTTAATTTCTACCACTTGTTTCTCTCTTTCTGTCACCACCAAACCTCTAAGCAACACCTTCCCTTCTCATGAGTAGCATCTGTGATCATATGCATTTTCAAGCCACTTCCTTTTGACTCTCCAACAGCCAGTCCTCAGATCTACCTACTGGCAGACCTATTGTCAATATTTGCTTATTCATGTAAGATTCTTTTTCTGGAGATGAGTTGACCCCAGGTGCACCAAGATAGACACCCTGCTTCCCTCCCAACTTCCATGAAATCTCCAAGAAACCCCTACACAGGTATGAGCTTCACTCTTAGTTCTGCTTGTCTCATGTCTTCCTTTTAACATGTTATGTGAAGACTTTTAATTCTCTTCCAGCTATACTGTAGCATGGATTATGAATGGATATAATTACTCTCCTTGCTGATCTGTCTGTCTCTCTCGGATGAATGGAGAGCTTCAGGTTTAGGTGTCTGTCTTTTCCTATAGAAACCCAGAAACCTCTCCTCTGATATTTTTAAAGTAGATTAAAATTTAGAAATAAAATATAAATTTTAGATGTGGGAAATTTGTTTTATTGGTATCATATTGACTGTGGAAGCTAGCATTCTGCATTACAAAAGCCATAAGTCAATTGATCTGAAAATACTACCAGTTCATAAACTAAAAGTTTTTTCCAGGTCATGCATTATTTAAGTTTTTTTTTTTTCTTTTAACTCTTTATTCCTAGTTGTTTATTACTCATAGTCTTGCAAAGCAGTATTTTATTATGTGTGTCCTGGAGAGAAACTACTTGAGTTTACAGCCTGATTCCACCACTTGCAAGCTATATGATTGCAAAATTTACTTAATTCCTCTATGTTCTGGTTTCCTTCTGGATAAATTGGGGATAACAGTAGTGTTTATGCATGGGATTATTAATACATGCAACTTAAAACACTTGGCATATAATGTTTCATTATTCTGAAACAGTTTTTTTTTTTTTTGGTTAATAGGTCAAAGGACATAAGAATTAATCTCCAAACAATATATTTCTTGGGAAAATGTGACAATATATTTCTTGGGAAAATGTGACAAAAAAAATTACTGATTTTATTAGTTTTTGAAGAGCAAGTGATCTCTACTATATACAGATAAGTTAGCAACAAGAGTTACTGTTCTGGAGTTATTAGTACAGAATATGTGAGTTCTTTCACAATTCTGATTCTTTCAATAACAGATCTTATTAAACATTCAGCTTTTGGAGTTAAGTGAAATATATATATATAATTTTATTATTAGTTATATTAAAATTATTCAACATGTAAGTACTTCCATTTTTAATTGGGTATATTTTTCTTTTCTTACCATCATCAATGCAAATAACTAGACAAGTCTTCATAACTTTAGAGTATTTTGTGTGTTGGGAGAGTTTGGTTAGGTGTTTCTCTGACTTTTTTAAACAACTTCAAATAGTAGATTATTCTAAAAGCAACTTATTGTGATGTTATGATCATGTGAACACATGTTTTCTTTGAAATGGAACATTTAAAATCTGGATCTGAATAAAAGGAATCTCAGTCCTTTAAATCATGGCTGATAACTGTGGATACTGTTGGTGCCCTACTAGACCTCCTCCAACCCTTTTACTAGGTCTGTTTGCATTTGCTTCTTCTAGTGTCAGAGGGGCCTACCTATCTAGGGTTACTTTAATTTATTCTTTCAGCCTAGCTATCACCTAACTTTGGGATAGTATGAGTTTGAACCATAGACCCTTATGTGAATAGACCTAAGACTACACATTCCCAGGGAGATTATTTATTTTTTTACTCTAGAACTCTGTTTCCTTGGATCAGTTTTTCCCCAAAGTTAGTACTGTTTGAATTTAAGTTCACTCTTTTGTGATTTCAGTTTATTCTTTATTTTTCTTTGTATCTAAGGATTTTCTCTAATTATTTATGAGCTTATTAACATATTGTAGAGTGTGTTTGTTGTAATATGTTCAGCATGTGAGTGTTCTGTAGTAATTGAGTTTTACAGAATATTATTGAAGTATTACTCTTTCAGGTTTTTAATTCTAATTTTTCATTTCTTGGTCTTTTGGAGTGTGTCCTCAAGAATGTTTTTTAGTAGTACATAGATTTTTTCTTATTCTGAGAGTAGTTGTCAGATGCTTTGACACATAAAATATAAGTTGGTGCGAGAGTGAATTGTTGGATTACTACATTTTCATCTTAAAAATCTGCTATTGTTCCCAGTTCCTTCTGGCACCTAATGTTATAAAGGAGAAGTCTGAGGCCAGCTTGATTGTTTGTTCCATTGTAGTTAGTTCTTTGCTGTTTTTGTCTGATGTCTTACAAGGTTTTTAACATTATTATAATCGAAACTTATTATGAAAATGTGCATTGGTCATTATCAACCTAAACCCTGTTCTAAGAAACACGTTTTTGGGGAAAGGTCTTATTAGGACATCATGAGAAATAAAAAGGGTTCTTTTATTTAATTCATTGGGAAATTCTTCTTTCAGCTCAAAAGGTGTGTGCTTTGGTAGAGTAATAACATATTTCCCAGTTTTCTTTTTATATAGTGCCTGGGTCCCTGAGTCAGGAGAGTCACAAAAAAAAAAAAAAAAAAAAAAAGAATTTCACATTTTTTTTCCCCACTTAGTACCTGTTCATAAAGTGTAGCTTCGGCATTCTTTAATGTGGTCTTAGTGTCAGCTTTCATTTTAGTTTGTTTTTAGCTTATTTTTTCTATGTTCACATGTGTGTTTTAATCATACTTTAGCGAGGCTGCTTTAGGAGCTGCTGGTCAGAAAAAAATTTGAATCATAGTCCATTTTCATTTTAATGATAAGCAACTTGTTATTAAGATGATGTTTCAATTTTCAATTGTATAAGACAGCTATCTGCATATACACTACATAATAACTAAATATTTTAAACTCCTGTGTCCTTGTCACAATTTGCGCTTACTATCTTCATCACTGACCTTTTCTAAATTATTCATTTTGTCATTTTAATTTAAAAATATGGTGTTCCACCAATAATCAGAATCTTGATTGAATAAAAGCATTTTTATATTATAAAAAAATCTGAAATGGTCAGAACTAGGATGAAAATTCTAATTGTAAATTTTTCACTATTTTTTGGTCAGTGTTGTGTGCCTATTTTTAATGGAATAATTGGTAGAGACATATCTATTTGTAATATGTGGTTGAACAGTGCCATACATTGAAATTTAGTATGATACCCATAAAAAACTTTTTAAATTTTATTTGCTCTTAAAAGTAGACACTAATAAAGTATCAAGTTAATTATGCATTAAAAATTAATCAAAGGCCAAAATTTCCCCTTAAACAATAAACTTTCATTTCAACATCTATTAACAGAATATTTTAATGAATGAAGTAATATGAATATAAGCTATATTATATACACATTTAAATGAAAATTAGCAGTTGAAAACCCTAACACTATCTAGCTTTGGTGATGTACTCTGAAATATGACATTCTTAAGAGTTTTCAAACACCAGATTTATCTTTAATGTATTATTCTAAATAATACAGTACAATCTCTAGTAAAAATCTGATTGTGGGTGTCAGGCTTTGATTGCCTAATACGATGTATTCAAGAAAAGCAACCGGGAAATGAAATGGGTTATTTCCCTCTACTCCTTTGCAGTCCATTTGGTTTCCTGTAATTGGGACCAAATTTTCCATCTGCCTTGGTCCTCTGTTAATGATTTCAGAACACTTAGAGCTAAAACCATTCACATTTACCCCTTTAAGTTTCTGCTACTATAACCCTTGAGTAAATGTCAGGTTTTTGTTTTCATTGTTTTACCTTTTTTTTCCTATTTACATTTTTGACAGCCTTCCCTCTCAACTGAATACTGTTATCACTTCTTTATTTTAATCCTCTCCCAAGCTGCCTATATTATCACCCCTGTGTTTCAGAACTCGGATTCCTACCCTTTAATCCACTAATTGGCTTTTTACCCCAGCTTGCCTTGCCTCTTCTTTGTGCATCTGACCCTTCTTTCTACTGCACAACCTGCCCACCAGGCTCACGGTCCTGTCAGATCTTCTTACATTGTGTCCTCTTTCTTCACCCAGAGGACTTTATTAATATTTTTCCCTCTACTCTCTTAAAAGTTTCTGTGGATATAACATCTATTATAATATTTTTCTAGAATAAATAGCACATTTTCCTATTTTCGAATAAGTTTTTTTTAAACATGTTTATTTTGTGAAGTCAGTATCTTTTGATTATTGATTGGTTTCAACAGCTGGGAAAAATGTATGTAATTAACAAACATTTATTTCATCCTATTCATTTCCATTTATATTTTCCCTGTGGTGAGAAAAAAATATATGCTTATTATTCTTTCAATGAATGCTTTTCTCTTTAAATATGAATGTAGTCAAAATATTGTTGTAGGGCATTAAAATTCATACTTTACTTTTTTGTGAGTTTGAACATGTGGCAAAATAAAAATGTATGAAAATGAGCCTAGACAATATTCTTTATAAAGTTTACATAGATACAATGGTAGTGAATTAGTCAAGTTGTTCTATTTGTAATATATTCTTAATATTTTCTATGCAATGGGAGTGTATCCATGAATAGGAAAAATTATAACAGAATATGTTAGGATATACACAGGCTATTAAATTCAACCGCAACTAAAAATCTCAAATGAATCAAAAAGTTTGAAATCTGTATTATTATTTATGGAATCTTCTAAAGTATATTTTCTTTTCCTTCTCCATGGTCTTGCTTTTTGTCACATGCACAGTTTGAAATAGGCCTGAATTTCTGTTATAAACTTACAATTCAGACTGGCTAATTTTATTGTCAGTAATTTTCAAATATTTGACTTGGTAGAAAACATGTCATCAAACAGTTAACTAGGAACAATCATAGTAGGGATTCAAGACTAACAATTTCCAAGGATTATGAATTTTATCTACATAATAGTAAAATTCTGGCCAAGGAGAATAAAAGCATGGAGTGTACGATCAAAGGTGAAGGAGAAAGTGTCAGGATCAAGACTAATTATCATACAGCAGTCCAGGGAGTCTGTGGATAAATCAACATACAAGAAGATAAAACAAGACCCCACCAAGTGCATTTCATGTGTTTCTGTTCTGTGAACTAGGTTTTTAGGGTGACTGTATCAAGCTGACCTGGAGAAGTCAAATTAGCACTGATTTATAGAAAGAAAGTTCAATAAGGAATTTTTTATAGGTCCTACATTAGAATTACCTAAATGAAAATATAATTTACCAGGAGATTTAAGGAAAAGTAAATACAAGGAAATAGACCAGACTCTGTAGAATGTCACTGTTAGAAATACTTTTTCTCTACTAAAGATACTTAGAAGTTCCAGTCTGACTGAAACTGTAGATTAGTAACCACTGCATAAATAAATTATATGTAATTATTCTATAATTTTATCTATATAAATTCCCTAAGGTAAGGTATTTTAAAAGTAGAGTCTAAACATTGACTGTGAACTTGTTCTTTAAATATATTTATGAAGACTTTTGCTTCATATTTGAAACATTTTTCTCTCCTGTTTTTATCTACATATTTTGATTGGAAACTCTGCAAGGTCAGGGAAATCTTCTTTGGCCACAGAAAGATCTAATTAGAGTTCAATAGCCTGTGTTCTTTGAGTGAAGTCTTGTTATGCATAGAAATAGAATTTTAAATGATTTACCAATAAAGTAAAAGGAGTGGACCTGGAAATTACTGCTTGGTCTCTGGATCTCTGAGTGTTCTCCAATGTGACCAATTATTGCTATCCAATATGATAGTCTTACATGATTGTTGAGCACTGAAATGTGGTTTGTCCAAAGTGAGATGTGCTTTAAGTAAAATATACGCTGAATTTTGAAGATGTAGTATAAAAAGGATGAAAAGTACCTTATAAATCACTGTTTTATGATCACTTTTTATATCAATTATACCTTGAAATAATATTTGAGATATAGTAGATTAAATAAAATAATAATTAAAATTAATATCACCTTTTTTTAAACTTGTTTTCATGTGGCTACTAGAGAATTTAAAATGACATATCTGGCTTGCATTATATGTCTATTGGAAAGTATGGTTCCAAATGGTGCCAGACTTTTAGAAAATCATTTAAGTTCAGTGTATTCTGGCTATCTTGCATAGAACAAACATTAATTTCAGCTTTACTGTATCATCCTAACCTATATAATGGCATATGCTCTGATTCATGTGTCTATACATTTTCTTCTAAGGAATATTTTCTTAGATTTTAAAAAAGAACACAGAAGAGATCTAAAAGAAATCTAGTTAATATTATTTGTACCAAAATATTGGTATTCTGAAGGTTCATTTTAGTCATTCCTTTTAAGCCATTCCCATATCAATTCATCTGGAACTGTGAACAGTTAGAGAAATGAACATTCTTATAGCTCCCATCTCTTTTTTTTTTCCTTACCTTCTGAAGGTGAATGATAAATACAGTGGTCAAAAAGATTTAGCTAAAGGGAAGACAGGAGGTGATCATCTGCAGGGTCATATACTGGATTTGCAACTGTGGATTATGAGGCCAGGGTGCTTGGGTAATGTAAATAAACTTCTTTGGAAACGTCATTGGAAATAGAGATAACTTCTTAAAGTCACAGAAGAGGGATCGAAGTTCCATTGCCTCTCTCCTCAGAATGATTCATCTACCTTACTTTCTTATTGAAAAGATACCATTGGTGTTCATATTTTCATTATAAACCGTCCTCTTTTGCATTGCTTCTAAAACAATTTGTACTTTCCCTTTGATTTTTTTTTCAATTGATTCCAGGAATAGTGAGAAATGAACTTTTAATTTCTAAGTCTGTAAGATTTTTAACTTATATTTCTCTCCACCATTATTTGAAAAATAAGATATCAAATATATCCCCCAACAGAAATGCATTATTTTCTTCTTTGGTGTGCATTTCAAACTGATTTTATTATGGCTGTTTAAGGAATGGGATCTGTATCGTCCTCTCCAGCACTGAGTGAGGTTTTATAAATTTGTGTTTGGTCAAAAGAGGGTTAAGAAACAGTAGCTGCTCTAATATATCCACAACTCTTTTGGTCTTTTTAATCTTTGAGTTTCTTTTACAAACAGGTACTTTTCTTCTATGTGATATGCAAATCTCTCAGCTCCTAAGAGCAACTGGATAGGGATGTGTGTTTCATCTTAAAACAAAGACCAAGAAAAAATAATAATATGATAAAGTTATTCAAAGGATTTCAGAAACAGGTGTTCTAAGTCTACACTAATTGGATTTCAGTTAATTATTCCCTTTACTTTAGGGAATATAAGTAAGAAATATAAAAAAAGTACCTGAAAAAACTCTGACATGCTAATTGCTCTAATATTATTTAACCTACGCAAAAAAAAAAAAAGCCACTTTAATGTGACTGAAGTCTTAATTACCTTTTTAATTTCTAGATTTGAAGATAAAATTTATAGGTATTTCCATATACTACACATTTCAGGGCACTATGGCATGCTCTAGTTTTTCATCTACTGTATATGTAATTTTAACTTTCCTTTGCTAATGCACAGAAAATATATTTTACAATTTAAAGATTGGATTTCCCACTAACCTCAAGGAGACCAAAGTAAGTCTCTCTTCCACTTTGGGTCAAGAAGTCTACTTCTATTTGATTTAGACAAATTGTCCATTCTCCCCTAATCTCATTTTCTTTCTTTGTAAACAGAAGAGAAATTGTTATATAATACTGTGACCATTAACATTTCTTAAATGCGTGAGTTGAACAAGGGTACTAAAGGAATGAATTCTTGTTTTTGAAATAGGAGATAAGTTCAGAATGTAAACTCCACAAGGCCTTGGGTCTCCGTGTTGTTGTTTACTGCTGTTTTCCCAGAGAATGGGAATACGCCTCGTGCATAGTTAATATGCAATAAGTATTTTCTGGAGGAATGAATGAATGAATGAATGAGACACACTGAAGGAAGTCAGCAATGGATTACTAGAATAGGTTTTCCAGGTATCTGAAAGTAGATATTTGGTAGAGTAGATATGGATAGAAGGGGAATGAACAAACTGTGTATACTGAATTCTAGTTTGTCTTTTAAATTATAAAGCAAAATTAGAATTAGAGCCTCATAGCAAAGAAATCCACCATTAACTTGATTAATTAAGGTAGAGTATTCAGTGTTTAAGTTCAGTAACAACTCTCAATAGATATTTAAGAGTGATGCATTAGTTTTGTTTCTTTACAAATAAGTATGTTCATGGAGCATACTAGATGCTTAATAAACATTTGTTGAATGAATGGATATTTATCATACAATTTATCATATTTCCCAATAAAATTGGGACCCATATTCTAGGCACTTTTTTCATTTGGTATAGCACAGTGCCTGTTTCGTAGTCAATTCTCACACATTTAGTCAATTTAGTCAATTTAGTCAATTCTCACACATTTTACCATTGCACTCTGTTATATTTTAACTATATCTGCATTGATTTAAATCACCAATTTAAAATTCTGAGTTTAGTTCCAATTATGACACTCTTTTTCCAAAGGTCTGAACTCTGAGGACTGCCATGCTAGCCAGTTTTAGTAAGATATCAGGGGCACGATAAGCACAGTAACCCCAACATATTATGCTGTTAGGAAGTGTATGAAAAATATTTTATACTTCCCTGACTTTCTGCTTTGTGCCTTCAATAAAATATTTTTAATAAATTAATATTTGCACATGGTGAAAATAATTCAAATGGTTCAGAAGAATCTAAATAAATAGTAAAAGTCAACTTCCCTAGGCCTTCAACTTTCAGAAACAAGCATTCTTAATTTCCATTTTAAAATTATTTTGGTGGTTGCCATTATATTTTAAAATATTATTCATAAATTTCTTGATTTATCATATTTTGTTCGTATTTTTTGAATCCTTACTAGAAATAAAGAATTTAGCACACTAGTTCTCTCCTCCCCTTCTGCTTTTAATAACAAAGTTTTTATGTATAGTTATAATTTTATATATAGTTATCATTTTCACATTGCCAAAGTTTGATCTCTAACTATATATAATTAAATCTTCCAACCTTGACTATAGCTTGAATCTAAATATGATCCTCAATTTAAATGACATTTATAGTTTTATGCTCATAAAACCGTTATTCAATGTTAAATCAAATATTGGGCCTAGACCCATAGAGAAGAAAATGTCTACAAAGGGTCAAGGGCATTCATTACACTTTTAAGTTATTTAAAATTTTCTTCACTACTTCACTAGTTATAGTTAACTGCAACTTTTTCATATACCTCTTGTCACCAGCCTTTCTAGCCTTCTCCTTTTTGTTTTGCTAGAAAACACCCTTAAAAATGTTTTATTATAGGAGATATATTTTCTTGTTTATACTGATCCAAAATTATTTTATTTTGCTTTGGCAGTTAATTGAGAGATTGGACATAGAGTTATAGGATCAAAATAATTTTCTGTCAGAACTTTGAAGGCATTAATCTACTGTCTTCTAATGCAAATTGTGGTTATAAGATTTTTGATATCATTTTGAATCTCACTGCTTATTAAATATTTTTTTCCTCTCTGAAAGAATTTAGGTGTTTTTTCTTTCACCTTTGGAATATTGAAATTTAACCAGAATCTACCAAAGTGCGTACTACCCACTCCTGCCACTCTACTTGACACACATTGAGTACTTTAATTCTGAAGACTTGTTTCTTTTTTAGGTTTGTAAACTTTATTTTTTGTCTCTTTGACTTTTCCTGCCTCCCATTGTCTCTGCCCTCTATTCAGAAATTCCTTTTTTTTTTTTCTTCTAATAGATACCACTTTGTTGTTTGCCCTCTGTTATGGAAGATTTCCCTCTTTTTTCAGACTGTTGTTTGCCGACCCTTAGGATACATATCATGTAATACACAGTATGTTCTGTGGAATTACCACTGGGCTTGGAGTTAGGGGCATAGGTTTTACTATTCCTTGCACACATGATCTGGAGTAAATAATTTAACCTCTTTAGGCCTCTTTTTTTCTCAATACATAAAGGAAATAGAATAAATTATTATTTAAGTTTATATAGCTCTAAAATTCTATTCTGAAAATTAATAGAAGTATTTCAATGTGAAAATCTTAATTTTCAGTGTAAAATGCTATATAATGCATTGTAGTTTATGTTATTTTTGAGAGAGAGGACTAGGTTTGGTTTCAGCATATATATTTAAAATAAACTTTAACATTACATTTGGTTTTTTAATCAGAAATAGTACTGTACTGCTACATGTGAAACTATGCAGTAAGTAATGAAACATGTTTAATGGGTCTTCTATTCTTTGAAAAATAAATTAGGAACACTTTGCTTCAGGTTTCTTTAATTAACTGAAATAAAGTTTGAAACAAGATGCTTCTGGAGACTGTAAAATATTTATCACTAAATATAAAAAAATATAAACTTCAAAGGAAGCAGTAGTCTCAGTTACAACGGTAGTTACAAATTTCTTATTTGGTTCATAAATACAGCTTATTTTTTAATGATTATTTAAATCTGAATTTTAGCTCTTCTTTATCAACATATGAATAATGTAATGTACACACCTACCATTTTTCTGGAACATTTTAGAACATAAGAAAATAAACATCTTTATTTTGAAATTTGAAGGCAAATCTTGATTTTTTTATTGAAGTAGTACAATTATTTTGTTCCAAATATTTTTCGCATGCTTACTTAATTCTGTAATAGTGTATTTGCAAGAGTCATCTATATAACCTTTCATTCTTTGTTCATTTATTCATTCATTCATCCAGTCAATCATTCATTCAAGACATAGTTGTTAGCCATGCTGATGAGAACAGTGTTAAGATGTTGCCACCAGTCTCTGGGAATGGAGGCTAGATAAGAATAAAGATAAGTCAACAAGCAATTGCAGTCAATCTGTTTTACAGAATGCTGTGATGCAGAGGTTGGTGAAAGATGCTTTAAGAGCAATTGTGAGGAGAAAGTAATTCTGGTGAGGCAACACTAGGCTGAGATATAAAGAATGAAGAGGAAGGAGCTAGTTGAGCATGAGTGGGATGGAGTGATGGGCACATGAAAACCAAATAAAATGGGCAAATATGACACAAGTTTTAGGATTTGCCTCAGTGGACAGATGGATGTTTTTAGACTCAAGCCCAGAGATTTGGAAATGTTACCACAGTGTGGTTTCATGGAAAGAGTATGTGCTTTGGAGGAAGGCAGATCTAATTTGAAACCTTTTTTCACTTTGTCTATGTGACTTGAGCATATTATATAACCTCCTTGATTCTCAATTTCCTCATTTGCAAAATGGAAGAAATAATATCTACTTTAAAGGAATGTGAGAATTAAATGAGGTAGCCAAACAGAGAAAATGCCTGCCATGGAGTTCATGTTCAATAAAAGTTAGTTGTTTATTCTTCCTTTCCTGTGAGTAGGGAAAATTGAAATGGTGTGTGAAAAAAAAAAAGTCATGGGCTACGGAGTACCCCAAGACTGTTAATGCAAGAAAGTTTACAATTAGTCTCCCTTTTTCCCTCTCTTCCTTCTTCTTTCTTTGTTTCTCCCTCCTTTTTCCCTTCCTTACTGCCTTAATTATATTTTCTGTATGAGAAGCAATTTCTTATTCCTAAGCTTTCACTAGAAGGAGTTGAAGGACACTTTCAGGTTGTGTTTCCACATCTCTCAATGGAAAATGGAATGCCATAATTCTGAATTCTGATTTAAGGACAAGTTCAGGAGGGCCTTTAAGCAGGTTATGGATCTACTACACTTGATTATCCAAGTGTAGTACATTTCAAATAGATTTGGAACCCTTGGTTGTGAGGTGCTACCAGCAACATCCGCAAAGGACAGAAGCATGACCTTGGGAAAAGAGCTCCACTGCCTGGCTGCTATGTCCTTGCCATGGGACAGGCCCTAGCAAAATTGAAGAGAATGGCATTTTGGATTGCTCTGGGAGATATTGGAAGTGTCTCTTGCATAGCATTTAAATAGTAGCAAATAGTATTTAACTACCATTGTATGCTCTGCTGATTATTAAGCTATTGTCTTGCAGCATTTAACCCACTCTTCCATCTTCAGCTTCATATGCATTCTTTTAAAACTCTTTTGTAAATAATTAGGTTAAGGGATATTATAATGATTTGAAAGTACAATTCTGACAACATAATGTATCTGTTAAAAACCTCTGAACATCCATATCTGAATCATTCTAAATATCCAAACTAAATTTTCACACTGGAGACCTTTAGCTTCTATGCAATATGCAGTATTGCATATATGTATAAATTTTTTAAACTAGAACTTCAAAACCTGATTTTATTTCCAAATCAGAGATCTCCAACATGAAATTATAAATTGTATTGCATTCAGTATGTTTAACCTTTCAGTTTTATATTTATAATGTTATAATTAATTTCTAATTGATGCATAAATTTATTTTTATAAAGTGAGAATTATAAACATTAACTTTACTAATCATTGTATTCTTTTGTCAGTTTTCTTTGCAAGTTTCTTTAGCTTGCTTATAACTTCCTATTTTTTAAAAAAAATTCTTCAGTATATTGTTATCCCTAAATCTCCTAAGTATTTTAACTACAAATCTTTTTATGCTCTGGTGCTTTACAAGCATATTTTGCTTAAGACAAAAGCTACAAGATATGAATTGGGGTTCATTATTTTTGGTCTTCCTGATTAGGAAAATAGTGACAAGTGAAAGAAAACTTTTGTATTCTGTGAAATTAAAAAGCACTTCATTTTGTTGAAAAAGCAAGTTATAGTAGCTTTAATGGTACATGACAATATATTTAATTTCCTGGAGGTATTTCCAGGATTCTTCTTAACCCTTTCTTCAAAACAGTCATATTTATTATTTCAGTGAAAGAAAGCAATCACATAGAGACAAGAGCTCTTGCTCAAAAAATTTGTGTATTTTATACATTCTACTTGTGAAATATAGTAGCACCATAAGATAGGAAGCTGAAACTGAAATCATTTCTAAATGAAAATTATTTGACAGTTCATCAGTATTTAATGCTAACATTGGGTGATGCAGGCATGAAGAATTTAGCAGCTATTTATCATAACCCTGTGTGTGTTTGGTTCTCTGATATACTTTCCTGGAATAGAATGGAGTTTTAAGGGCGACATGAGCCACAGCTTCAGTTTGAGATATTAAGTAAATGGGGATGCCAAAGAGGATTTGTTTTTGTTGTTTGGTGTGTGTGTGTGCGTGCATGTGTGTTGTTGTTGTTTATCACATTCCTGTTGAAAGCAGCCTGCCACGCCTTGCGCCGGTTAGTTTTTAATCCATGCTCCCACAAGCCATGGCTGGGCTTTTGCACCAGATGCAGGTGTCCCCTTGTGCTGTCAGCCAGGAATGATTAATGAGGATTTGCCCCTACTGAAAGCAGTCTTTGGAGTATTGTTCAGGGCATCTGTGGAACTGTCGGGGGAGACAAGGACACAAGTGAACAACCAATTATTTGGCCATCACTGAGGCAGCATGAAAAAGACATCAAATTGGACAGAAAAGCAATGCTTTTGTTTGGGGATCAAATATTATTTTTTAGGTGTTAATATAGGAATTTTACCTCATTTTAAACAATTTTGGTGAGATCTAGACTTTTAACAAGAAGTAGTTTTTCTTTTTCCTTTAAAGCTAATCCAATTCTTTGAAAGTAGTATAAAAGAAATAAAACATCAACAGATTGATTCCTAAGTGGTTGCCTATTGTATAAAGATATATCGTTTTGCTCGGCTAACACAGAAAACAAGGACTAAGTATCCAGTGGGTAGGAGGGCCCTCCACACAGAATTCTTAATTGCTGCTCACAGTTGACAGGAATTGGGGGTTTTACAAGTGGTCAGAACAGCAAAGACATTGCACTAGAATACTGAAGCAGAAAAAGGAAAAAAAAACCCAAAAAACAACAACAACTAAACTGTGAAACATTTCAAAGTCGTTGTACAGCATTTGTGCATTCCCTTCTTTTTCCAGTATGAGATATACACTTACTTAAGAGAAAAGATATTCAGACTGCTACATTCTTGTGCTAGGTCTGGGACTTAAATAAAAAAAATTTTTAAGGCTAAAAAGGGTTATATATTTTGAGCACAATTCAAATGCGGATTAAGAAGTCCTTTCTCTCAGTAAAGTAGTTTCTTTTATGCTCTGTCCTTTCAGGACTGTTGTCTTTAGGGTATTAAGAATTAAAAGCTAAGCCCTGAAACCACTAAAACCTTCAAGGAGCCGATAATGATGTTTTAATATATAAAAAGTAATGATCAGTAACAACTGGAATAAATGTGGCCCAGATAACAACAAAAATACCTACTTAACATTTTTTTGCAGGTTAATACTTTTGTATTGTCTTTTTTTTTTTTTTTTTAATAAAAGGGACTGACTTCAGTTACAGAGTAATTAGAAATCACATCAAGATTAAAACATGGGCCAACTAAGTATATACAGAACAAATGTCTGAGTAGAGACTGCTTTTACAAGTGATTTCTGGGAAAACACATTACTTTGTTGTTTAAAAATTTTTCTCCTGTACCTGCAGTGATCAAGCTGCTTACTGATTTATATTCATTTGGCCAATTCTAGAATTATATAACTTTTCTACACTTCTCAAGACAATCAGACTCTCCCTTATCTTACTGTTCAAATATAAAAGACAAGGAATACATACTATTGCTCATATTCAAAAATTTGCCCATTTAGATAGATGCATTTCTATTTGAAAGTGGGCAAATGGGCTATGCCCAAATCATGAAAACCATTTAAGATTATTATGACTAGCAGCTTTGACTTAAAGTAGGCTGAATAGATAAATCCAAACCTAAGGGACACTAATACTGCCTCCTTTCATTATCATGAAAACAGCAGTTTCAAACTGTCTCCGATTTACTACTCATATTAAAATTGGCTTAGAAAGATAGTGTAACTCAATTATTTTTTATTAATAACCTTATTTTCAAATTTGTTAGCAGATTCCCTGGACTTGTGAGTATGCTTGGGTCTGTTGGCAAGTGATACAATTTCTACAAACGGAGTATTTTTATATAATTTTTAATATGTAAATTCTGCTCCGAGTTTTGAACCTTTTGAAATCATTTTGTTAGAAGAATTGACTGTCAGTATATAGACAGTCTTAGAGATTTATTGTCTCATCTATTCCCTATATTTTTTCTTTAGCAACTCTTGTTGACAGTTTTTAGTGCTATCTTGTCACGTATCATTTAGTCATTAAAATAATTTTAAATGACTTTGAGCCTAAATAGATTCCCAGGGAAGACTACTCATTGCACTTCTATTGTTTGTGAGCCACTGATGATGGTCTTTCAGTATGGGTCTCCAAGCATTTAGTCATTAAGAATAACATGTTGTCCCCTTAGACTGTTTAGGATAAGTATAATTATGGGCAAAGCAAATGCTAATGTTGTGTTGTGTCCTACATGTTACTTCTCTTTACCTTCAGTATCTAATCTTCGGTTGGTGTGCCATTATTTTTTTTCTACATGTCATACTCAGTTTCTCTAGCAGTTCTCAATTTTATAAGAGTTTGCAAATTGTTCTTTGACTATTTTCCCGAGTTCCCTTTTGGGTATTGATGTTAAGCTATCATGGGTCAAGCTTTCTTGGATTTTATTTTCATGCTTAAAATAAATAATTACAATTGCCAACATAGGCATTTGGTTATAAGAATCTCAGCTTGGAAGATTCAAGAATTTTTTTAAAAGGAATTCTGAGCAAATTTCTAATTTTAACTCTCAATAGAGATTTGGAAATGTGAGTTTGCAATATTTGTTTAGGCCAGAAGAATCATTTAAAAAACAGTGTTATCAATATTTTCCTCTCAGATGAGAAGCATTTAGGGTTGCCAGGTAAGATACATGAAGCCCAGTTAAATCTGAATTTCAGATAAGTAATGAAATATTTTTAGTATAAGTATATCCCAAATATTGCATTTAGGATATGCTTATACTAAAAATTAATTCATTGTTTATCTGAAATTCAGATTTAAATGTGTCCTTTATTTTATTTTGTTTGTGGTACTCGGGCCTCTCACTGTTGTGGCCTTTCCCGTTGCGGAGCACAGGCTCCGGATGTGCAGGCTCAGCGGCCATGGCTCACGGGCCCAGCTGCTCTGCGGCATGTGGGATCTTCCCGGACCGGGGCACAAACCCGTGTCCCCTGCATCGGCAGGCGGACTCTCAACCACTGCGCCACCAGGGAAGCCCCTCCTTTATTTTTATATTTGCAAAATCCGGCAACCCTTGGTAAAGTCAAAATGTTAAGAAGTGTGTGTCTATAACCTATTTAACAATCTGGAGATCTGGTCTTTTGGGTTCTGCCCTAGCATTTCACATAAAAATGAACCAAGTTTTTTCATCTTCACACTGATAGTAAGCCTCCAACTACTTTACTGAAATGTTGTGAAGATAATTTTAACTTAAACAAATTTACCTTAAACATCTAGAATTTTTTGACAGCAAGTCATATATAAATAAAAAGTAGTGTAATGATACCCTAAAGACCAATTAAAGGTCTTTTGAGACTAGTGAACTCAACTTACTTGAGTTGAGAGAAACACGGACCTGCCATCTACAAGAGTATGAAATGATTTCCATCGTTTATAATGAATTGCATGAGAAAGGAAATAAGTTTGCTCCTGACAGAAAATTGAACTTCCTTAGAGACAGCAAAAGTTGAAAGGAAGTTCTGAAGTTCAGTAAAGTTAGGGGGAGAAAGGGGACAGGGAATTGAATGAAAACTGCCTAATTCAAATTTTGTATGCAAAACTCAAATTAGGTAAGAAATTTTTGACTTCAACCCTTACAACTGATGTCAGAGGAGTTGTCAGAGTCTGGGTGCCTAGCTTTGCCTTAATTGCTTTGTTTAAAAGACATAACTTTAAAACAATGTTTGATGATATAATTGTTTAACTATTGGGCTCTCACACATGCACCATTTTTTAAATGAAAAAGAGAATGTGAAATTTAGTCTCAAATTTTTTTTTTTTCAAAAATTTCCAGTAGCAAATATAGGTTTATTTGTACCTTTGCCTAACAGTCTCATGGTTATTGTACTAAGGGTTTAAGCTATAATATGCAATTGAGAGTATGCTAGTAGCTGGAATGAGGATTATTTTATTTTAAGGCATAAACAAGGAACTGATTTATTGAGCATATTTTAATATACACCACTGGATAATTCTTTATTATTTTTAAACATAAATCTGCATGGAGCAAACAAACAGCAAAATTTGTTACTTTGTATGTAATAGGCAATCTAATTTATAGCCCTCCAAGAAATAGAAATATTAGAATAATATCCTTGGTCTCCAAGTTTTATTTTGCTTTTATTCCTGCATGTGGTAGATACAAGAAGAATAACTTTAAAAGCACTTTGAACCCATTCTCACTTAAGGTTAATTGACATACCTTTATTCAGATGTTAGTACAAGTATAAAATGAGACATTTTACAAAATTAATCACCATGTATTTATCGATTTCCTATATTATATGTGAGGTATTATAATAGGTGCTATATAATAGGATATTAAGTTATGTTAGGCTATGTGTGTATATAAATAAATATGGATGTGTATATATATATATATATATATGTGCATACACTGCCTAACACAGGCTGACCTCTCTCTCTCTCTCTCTCTCTCTCCATCCAATAAGTACAAAGAAGATACCAGAGCACAAGGACACCAAAATTGATTGCCTTCATAAAGAAAATTGTACCCATCAGAGGAAAAATCCCTTGTCTTCCTGACAGTTCACACTCATATGCATTCTCCTTCTTATTCTCTCCCCGCTTTCTTTACTGTTGAACAAATATGATCTCTCCTTTCTGGGCCAATTCCCTGACCAGAATCTTGGATTCCTTCTCTTTCTGACTTCTCAGGTCTCTTGCTATAGTGATTATCCCTTCTGTTTCCTGTACCTTCACCCTTTCTCTATCAACTACTTGCCATGGGTACTCAAATATACTCACATCTCTGCTATCTTAAAAAGAAGAATTTGTTCCTAAACTCAGACTCCCCCCTCCAACTATTGCCCTGCCTCTTCCTATTAAGGGTCACAGTTTTTGAAAAAATTGTGTATTTTTCACTTTGTACTTACTCCTCAGTTTATTTCTGTCTTCAAAACTCCAATGGGAAACTGAGTTCAGTCAGATCACGAAGAACTTCTTTGGGACTAATTGCAGTGGATATTTTCAACTTTATATTAGTTGGCCTGTGGATGGATTTAGACTTAGTTTACCTTGGCTTTGGAAACACACACCCTATTCCCTTTCTCAGATTATTTTCTTTTATCCAGTCTTTAAATGTTGACATTTCTTAGGATTCTGACTTGGAGACTATTCTTACTACACGTTCTTCCTGGAAATCCTCACCTACTCCTGAGTATTGAAGACCATCTTTAGACTGAGGACTTATATCAGTTTCTCTAGCTCAGACCTCTCTGCTGAGCTCCGTCCCTAGAGACTGAATATTCTTCTAAATATCTTCACTTGATTATCTTTCAGACATCTCAAACTCACCATGTGTAATACATAAGTACTCGAACAGCTTTTTAAACTAACTCTTAGCCCACAGCCTTGGCATCTTCCATTCTACTCTGCACACATTAGCCTCAGTAATCAAATGTAAATCAGGCCATATCACTTCTTTGATCTGCCCCACACAAAATCTACCACTGACTTCTGAATCCTAAGAGTAAAGTCCAAGCTCTTTATGTTTTTCAGACCCTTTAAGATTTGATGCCCATTCTTTGTAGGCTTTATCTTTTGCTTTATTTCCCTCACACCCTATGCTACACCTATACTAATTTTTTTTTTTTCTGTTCCTCAAGAGCACTCTACTATTTATCCAGTTGGTTGTCATACTCGCTTAGAACATCCCTTCTTCCTTTTTTTCTTGATCATCCTTTATAACTCATTTCAATTGAGATATTCCTTCCTCTTTAAAGCTTTTCCTGACTCCCGCCCTGCCCGCCACAAGACTGGACTGGACACTCTAGTTCTGTGCTCCCATAGCTGATTATATTTTCTCATCACAGTTCTTGAAGATACTCTGCTATGAAAATTTTCTCACTTGTCTGTATTTCCAATGTAATGTAAGTCGGGGGCACAACTTCTGAAGCACTGGGTATCCAACTGAAATTTTCCCCGAGACCAAAAATAATTTAAAATTCAGTGTAGTTAAGATTACATAATAGTTCTCTGAATTTACTCGCTTAGGTCATTCATTCATGCATTTATTCATAAAAATATTTATTTAGAAGAGTATAGAGGTGATTAAGAGGGCAGACTGGAGGGCTAGGCTAGATTGATTGGGTTCAAATCCCAGCCCTACCTGTGTGATTAATCGTCAGGTTGCTTAAGCTCAGTTATGCCTCGGTTCCTTATCCACAAATTAAGAATAATAATAATAGGACGTACCTTTTAGGAATATTGTATAATGTTAGTTATTAAATGTAAAGTGCTTAGGATAGTACCTGGCTCACAGTGAGCACTATGCAACTATTATTGAGCTCTGCTAGGTCAAGTGTATATAGTGGTCAAAAACACATAGCATCTGTCATGAAACTTACAGCTAGTGTGGGAGAGAAGAATTTAAGGAAAAAAAGACTAGTTACCTCCTTTTCTGGGAGACTAACATGTTTCTTACCCTCACCCTACCCCCAGTCCATGATATCTGGGGTCTTTTCAAGTACTAAAGTAGAATTTTATAGTTTCACTAGGAATTATTTTGATACACACAATTCATTTAACTTCAGGGTTCTTAGTTTTCACAAATTGCCTCACAGCCACTTCATAGACTCTCTGTGGGATGATGGCCCACTTTAGGGATGTACCTTTCACTTGATCTTTTCCCTGGAAGCAACAGTTAGGCTACTGAGTTTGTCTTCAGCCCAGAGCCACCACCAATCTATCTTGCACCTTTCTGCAAATTATAAAAAAATACTCTCTCTCTAGCTGGAAGAATTAGAAAAAAAGTTGCCATTCTGAGTAAGGACCAGCAGCCTCCTAGCATACAAATTGAGGAGCGTATTAAGAAAAAAATGTTCTCAAGAGGAATACAAGGCAGCTACAAGGAGCAAGAGTGTGAGAAGAGTGAGCAGGATTTCATTCCTACTGTACCCTTTTAACAGGATGCTATTGCTCAGGGCACAAAATTCCTATCAAATGCAGCAGTCCTGCTTCACACTGTGGGCCTGTTTGCTTCCTGGGCTTCATGTCACCTAAATTTCTCCTTGTCTGCCCAGGGTCAACTCCATCAGCAGCTCATCATGCATTGAGTTTCTCAGATTCCTCCAATACCTTTCTATGTCTCATTTTTTAGGAGCTCTGCCCTGTGCTTTCTAAAGTGACAGCCTTGGTCCGTTTTACTCTTCAGAGTGGCATAGTTATATATTGAAAAGAAGTCTCAAGATCATTTTACATTAGCCTGAGAAAGTAAGTAACTGTACTGTTAAGCATTTAAGGCAGAAAAGCATTTTAGTGGTTTGTATTGTTGATAGCATCCAGTATGAAGTTTACAGCTAGAAGTCTCAGCTGAAGTTTCCAGATTTCTCTGGTGAGCCTTTCTTGAACCTCTCATGCTGAGTAAAGGAAGATGAACTTGGCATATCAATATTGATGGGTAAACACCTGAAAATAATAGGAAATAGAATTAATACAGATATATTCTATATGTTGAGGATGTTATTTGGAAAAAAACAGTAAATAGTCCTTTAAAATCTATTTATTTACAATGTATAAAGTACTTTTATATACTTTATCTTCCTTAATGTTCAAAATAATCCTGTGGGAGCGGCAAGTCAAGCATTATTATTGTATAATGCACAGATACTTTTAAAACATCTACATTGGTCCATTAAATAGAAAATATGAGATTTGGCCTGTCCAAACATTGAATCTCTAGGTAGGGGGACATTAATTCTAACAGAATTTTAATAATTTATTTGTTTTTATTCACCATAAATTACTTTCCTAAAATCTGAATACATGTCCAAAAGACAAGAACAATTTACATTTGGGTACCCCCCCAAAAGAGATAAATTTAAAGCAAAAATAATCATGGTAGGATAGTATTGCACTTCAAAGCAGTAATATCGTCCCTGTCTTGTCTAGTTATGAATCAGAGCTAATGAGGGATTTGAGTACAGAACTAACACTCAGACTTTAAAAGGATGCTCTGTCATTTTGTTAGCAGCAGCTACTAATGATTTAAGGGTTTCTATTTTGCTGAAAAATGGGATCTGTCCTTTTGGCTTTGAATGAGCATTATTAGTACCTTACAGGAGATTAGACATTACTATAAGAGGTAATTGCAGCTAATGGCTACATAAGAATTTACATTGTATACTTTTTTGGGGAAAATTTCTTAGTGATGATTCAATTCATGCCAAAAGTTGGCAGGGACTCTCAACCAAGTAGGTATTTATACAAGTTTTAAAACAACATTACACTAGAATAGTTCAAACCATGCTGTCTTTTCAAGTGCAAAGTGTTTATGTACAGAAAGTGAACATAAAACATTGCTTAGGTTATTCAGTGTTCCAGGGACTCTAAATGTTATGAAAAGTGTTCAGAATGTTCTTTTAGCTTTCATATTTCATTATGAAATGTAAGAAAATATTACCCCAAATGTTGGTAGTTGAGGATTCCTAGCGTATAGGGTGACAGTCACACAATTCTGAAAATCATCAGAAATTCTTTTCTGTCTAACTGTGAACACTAACATTCCTCATTATGCTGTTGCCAGAATCATAAATTCTTTGAACCAGAATCAAACAAATTTTAGAAAAAAAAAGTATAAATTATGGACAAGCTGAGTGTGTCCTATTATTCTTATAGGGTTATATTTATAGCTAACTTTCCCTTAGAGCTTTAGCCCGTGTGTAAGACATTTATCTAAAGAATCTTCTGAGCTCCCTTGAAATTTTAGTTAAGGAGTATTGTTGGTGACCTTGGAAAATCTGAGCTCTAAACTCTGAAACAGGTCACACTGTCTCTGAGTCAGAGGCTCAGAAGAACAGTGACTGCCGAGAGGCGGGCCAGGCATTTTCTTCCTCCTCACTGCCTCTTAACCTCGTGTCCTCCAGGAGGAGTTCTGAGACCATTGATAGTCATCATAGCTCATGGGTCCAAACCTTCCTACTGCAAGGAATTCTCATTATTTCAAGGGCTTTTTAATCAGTAAACAGTAGAAGACAATTACTGTATAGATCGGTTTAATTAGTTTATTTGATGCCCAGAGCATGTAAATTTGCAACCAGGTTGTTTCTGCTAGCTATAGAATCATAAATTAATGGCAATGTTCTGGACAGGCAAGATGATGCTCTGTGCATGCTAACCTCTTAGAACGATTCTAGTGGGTTAAGAAGAGGATTGGCATCCAAGAGCCTTTTAATAAAACAATTTTCTCACATCTTGGCATATTTTTGGTCATCAACAACCATAACTTATTTTCCTCCCTTTTTTTACTTGCACATTTCTAGTTTTCCATTAAATAACCTCACTTGAAAATATTGAGAAAAAGAGCTACCTAAAATCTGTATATTTATACATTGAATAAAAATTCATTTATTCTCTATGCTGTCTTTATAACCTACAAAACAATGTATGTCAAATGAAAAATAATTTCTGAGGACCGGAGGACCTTGAACTCAAAAAGAAGATGTTTCCATATTTTAAGTAGGCATATTTACTGGCTTTAAATTATGTTTCCAACTTGTTGATCTAGTATGACACTTCCCTTTTCTAGTCACCCCCACTTTTTACTTGCTCCCTCTGTCTTGAAGCAAAAATAACACACATTTTCTCCTTCAGAAAATGCAGTTCTTCCAAAAATGCAAATTAGTTTGGGATAAAACAAACAGAAAAGAAACAAGAGGAAACAAAGAAAGAGAATCTTTAAAGCTTTTGACTGGTTGCTTGAGCATTGTTCAACAAGTAGACATAATCACTTTATTCCCACCATGAATTTTAGAAGTTGTGACAAGAGCCATCCACATTCTTTTGTGTGTGACTAGTGGCACATTTGTGAGATGACCAGCAGGGGTTGGGGCTATGACTGGGAGCAGTTTTCTTTTTGTGAAGTTAATGGGCACATATGGGGATTGAACAAGCTTTAACATTCTTTTGGGCTCCTCCCTCTTCCCTGGCCATGGATTTGAAAGATTGCCATTGAGACTACAATCAGTAATCTTTTCTTTAGGGCTCCTTTCTTTTATATAATGCACTGTCATTTTTTTTTTAATTTAAAAAAAAATTTTTTGTATGTTGAATTTTATTTATTTTTTATACAGCAGGTTCTTATTACTTATCTAGTTTATACATATTAGTGTATGTATGTCAATCCCAATCTCCCAGTTCACCCCCCGCAACTTTCCCTCCTTGGTGCACTGCCATTTTTAGAAGACACCAGGCATGAGTTAAATTTGGTTAGAAGTGAGGTTAGACCATGAGGTCTTTGCTGATTTTTTGAAATTTTCTATTTTTCTCCTTATACCCCACACCACCTCTAACTTTTTCCTAATCATGTATGGTGCCCTCCATGATCTGGTTGATGATCTCAATGATCTGAATGATCTAATATGAGAACAGTTTGTATGGGACCATAATTTGTTTACAGTAGACAATAAATT